>NC_085938.1:19701969-20005000 GCF_963556715.1 Cydia fagiglandana
TTATAATATCCAGGAATTTCTTAACTTTAGATGTACTATAGCTAAATAATTGATATTACTAACTACATACTTATATTATTGACACCATTTTTTATGCATCGTAATTTCATGATCAGTACGGATAGACATTTATTTTATCACGTGGATAAAGATGGATAAAGCTATCCATAATACGCTGGCTGTATTTTCATTATAAGTTAATAATTTATGGTAAAAAAATATCACCGTTCACCGAATGAATACTATAATGTACCTTATTCTGGCAAACCAAATAATAATAATTTTAATCCTATTATTGTATATGTGGTAGATAAAAATGAAAAAAATGAAACGCCTTTAACGTTACAAGAACGCACAGCTAAAACCTTCAAGTGATGAAATAAATAAAAAAAGCAAAGTGTTTCACCACCGTCAGTGACACATTAACGTTCAGGAAAATCGCTGACTTTGGGTCAAATTAAGAAGGGCGTTTTAATGACATAGTCGTGCTTAGCGAAGCCTTTGAAAAAAGACGTCAACAAAGTCGTTGCAAGGAAAAAAGTAAAATTAAATCAGCCGCGTTCTTTTAACTTCCTCCTTTGCGGCGTTATGAGACTCAAATTACAATGCTGCATTCCATTTTGTGAATAACTTTGAGCAGATTTATCAATTTTACTCTAGCATTAGTATTCAGATTGCGATGGAACTTTTTCAGCAAAATAATAAGCACAGAAGCGGAATATTTGGAAAAATAGAAACGTACGCGATTGGCAATCCTCAGGCGCGGTTGGGCAAAGCCGGGCAAAAAATGAAAACAATTAGCACGGCGGCCGCCGGGCAAAAACCTGCGCGAGGATAATTTATTTCCGATCGTTGCACAAACGCTTTTGCACTGATATCTTCTATTAAAACGTGGATATCCCTTTTTCAGTATTTTGATATATAGTTCATAATTCACAAGCGTATTGTTTCTATGTTTATTAGAGATTAAATGTATTTGTAAGTGAAGTTCTATTCTAATTATGCGAGGGTTTCGTCCGAAGATAGATAGATAAGATATAGGTAACAAGCAATTCACAAAATAAATACAAAAATGTTAAACGAATAGCCTTCATACACTGATCTATCCAAGACGCCGAGCTTTTTTTCTGCAGCGTAAACTGTAAGTTTTCTTCGCTAAATACTGTAATTTGCCAATCACAATTTTGTAACCTATCATTGATAACCGCGTAGTTGTTTAGTGCGATAAACGCAGCACTAAACTTGATGCGTTAGCCGCACAGAGGGTGGTTCACGTCTGTATGGGAAAAATTCAACCTCTAGCTAGAAGAAGCGACACCCCCTAATTTTGTTACACTTGTTATGTTGGCAAAATATTAATATGCCAAGTTTTGTAATCTTATCTCATGCTTGCTGATGGGGATGCTCGAACACTTTGAATTTTTTCAAAGTTGTATGAAATCCAAAAAAAATCAAGTTAATATTTTTTTGAGTTTTATGTAAGTAGTAGTTTCACATTATTTGAAAGTGTGATTTAAAATTTATTATATAAAAAAAATATTTTTTTAGGTGAAATTCAATAAGTCTTACTTTTGAAAAATTATAAAAAATTGAAATAAAAATGTGTTTCTAAACATAACTTATAAATCACATGTGCAAATAGTGTGAAACTAGATGCTTAAATAAAATTCAGAATAATAAATACTTTTTTTTTGGATTTCATACACTTTGAAATTTTTTAAATTGGTTGAGCACCCCCTTGTAGTTGAGATAAAATTACGAAACTTGGTGTATTTTATAAGCATTAGAAGTGTAACAAAATAAGGGTGTGCCCCGTAGGAAAATAAAAAAACTGGTCAAGTGCGAGTCGGACTCGCGTTTCAAGGGTTCCGTACATCACACAATTTTCAACATTTTTTTTTGTACGTAAAACGTGACGTGAGTGAAACGTCTTGTAAAACCCGAATGGGTCAATCAAAAACCAGATCTAACATGAAGTTTTCTGGCGTGGTGGCTTACAATATCTCTATATCTCTGAAGATTAAATGCCGAACAATAGTACAAGGTGTCCAAATGCGTAGAGCTGAAAACTCGAGCGTCCGACGGGTCGCGCTTCCTACAACTTCGAAGGCCGAAGAGAGATAATACGTAGGTATTCCAAATCCACCAATCGCAATGGTGGTAGGGTGGCCAAAAAATAAGTGTATTTCCGTAGCCAGGGAGGATTTGGGATTATACTGAGCAACTTTTAGTATGGGACCAACCCCGAAATCGCGAAAAAAGAAGTATCCTCCCATAGAAACGGACCAACCAAAATGTATGAAACAGCCAAATTATTCTTCGCGATTTCAGGGTTGCACGTTGGCTGCAGGTTGCACGTTGCAGGAATACACTTAGTTTATTTTTTAGCCACCCTGTATACCTAGTGCTTTTTAAAACACGTAACAATAGTAACCTAATCAATCAGTACAGTCAGCAGCAGAAGTTGCTAAGCGGGCGAGTGGTTTTAAATGATCTGAACGCGACTTTATAGTTAAGACAATAAGAGCATGTCAAGGTCATTTTGAACGCCTCGCCCGCTTAGCAACTTCTGCTGTTGACTGTACTACAAGTACCATTGCGGCTATGTGCCAGATACAGCCTAGTTGCATTTTTTGTCTTCAGTCCGACTCACGCTTGAAGCTAAAGGCACGCCTCTTTGGGACGCTTCGGGCCTTCGGCCTTATGCCGATATCGGCCTAGGGTCTTTGCAATAGCTGTCTACATCACGTTTCACTTAAACCATTGCGTCTGTGTCCCTAAAAAAACGTTAACCGCATTTTTGCTCTTAAATCCGACTCACGCTTGACTCTAGATTTCTAATAGGTTTTCCTGTCATCTTTAGGTAAAGGACTATTTTGTGTATTTTTTCCAGAATTTTAGACCTAGTAGTTTCGGAGATAGAGGGGGGGGGAATGGTCATTTTTTGTCTATTTTCTTGAATAACTTCTAAACTTTTTATTGTAAATTTATAAGAAAAATATATTTGAGATTCTCAAAATGAGCTCTTTCGTTTGATATGTAACACGATATAGTTTTCAAAACTTTGTTTTTTAATTTTATTGTTTACCCCCCAAAAGTAGCCCCTATGTTTAAAATTCATTTGTTGACGTTACATATCCGTCTTTGGGTCACAGACTTACATATGTGTACCAAATTTCAACTTAATTGGTGCGGTAGTTTCGGAGCAAATTGGCTGTGACAGACGGACAGACGGACAGACAGACGCACGAGTGATCCTATAAGGGTTCCGTTTTTTCCTTTTGAGGTACGGAACCCTAAAAATGTTTTTTGAACCACCCATTTGTCATCTAATGACACTTCATTGTTTTTTTTAGGCGGTAAACGCAGCGGTAAGCGCATAATTATTGTCGTTTTTCTTACATTCTGTTAATCACATGCGATCAACGCTGCGTTTATCGCATAAAACAAACGTGCGCTTTAAGATAGATAAAGCTGAGGTTTTTTTTGGGACGTGCTTTTACCGTAACGCTAGATGCAGGAAGCTTTCTGAGAAATGTAAAATGAATGGAGTTACCATGTTCTGTACGCCGTAGTGGCTAGAAGCTGAAATTGAATTAATTTATTTTCAGGCAAGAAAGACGTCAGAAATTAGGTTTAGGTAGGCACCTATATTGTAATTTGTAAGTAACTGGGATTAAACAGATTATAAATTATAAAACAAAAGTTTTCACTTCTGTGGACAATAGTTGATAACTAAGTTTGTTATGGTTTTATCGCACATCAAGTGAATAAATCCCGTTCTGGCGGATAAATATCCAAAAAAAATTGCCTCTCTAGTGTGTGTACAGTCGACGTCAAAGATATGTCTACATTTTTCGCCTTATCGCAAAAGTGTAAACATATATTTGACTTCGACTGCACTTCGCCTCACTCACACACCAATAGCCATTATCATCATTGTCCGCAGCATCTTTGCAGATATTAGTCTCAGATGATGTTTTATTATATTACAATACGGTTTTTGCAGAGACTCAGTTTTATTATTCCTCGTCTCTGTAAATAATAAACTTTTTATATCATCCGTACAAAAGGCTGCAATGAATAATAAAAGTACTATCCAAGCTCTATTATGCAAGTCTCATTGAAAGACGGACTTTCCATTCATGGTGCCAAAGTGCGCTTTCTTGCACTGCCGGCACAACAGAGTTGACCCACAATGGCCACAATACAATACACAAGTATTACCTTGAGCTAAGTCCGATCCAGGCTGATACTACTTAGCATTTTAAGACTAAAATATCTAAGATAGAGATCTACACGCTTACTGTGGGACTTAGTCAATCTGTGTAAGAATGTCCTATAATATTTATTTATTTATTTACACGGTGGCTAAAAGATAACATTTCCGTTGTCAGGGAGATTTCGGGATTATAATGAGCAACTATGGGACCAACGCAGAAACCGCGAAATAAAATTTACCCTCCCGTAGAAAATGGACCAGTCAAAATGTATAACAGTAAATTATTTTTTCGCTATTTCGGGGTCTGTCCCATAGTAAAAGTTGTTCAGCAAAATCCCAAAACCTCCTTTTCAACGGAAATGCAGAGAACGTTATTTTATAGCCACCTTGTATAGAGATATTTTAGTCGCTTATTTCACTTTCGTCCACGTTTAGGGGAAAGTTGAATTATCACATCACATATTGAGTAGTTACGGACAGTACGTATCTAACCTCTTACGACGTTCCGCGACTCACTAATATGCTTTGGAAACGTCGACTATCTACCGGGTGTGACCTGTAACTTGAGCAAATATTTAAAACATATATTGTACTCCTCAAACGGTGACACTGTTGTTTAACAACTTTAAAAAATTATGAAGTACAATTTAGATACTTACCTTATTTTTCATACAAAATATTTATCTTCAATGGACGCCATTGCCACGCCATATCATTGTGATTGACGTTGCTTGTCACGCCTTAAACATAACAAAATTCGCAATACATTGCGTCTTAGAATAAACTTTAAAGTGTATTAAAAATCAAACCACAAGTTATTTTTAAAAGTCGCTGAACAAATGTTGGTCAGTATGAGGAGTGCAGATTACAGTTTAACGTTTTGCTCGTATTACAGGCCACACCCGTATAGTGAGAGGACAGAACTCCAAGTAGTAGTAGTAGTAATAATCACTTTATGGCACACACAGGTTTACAAAAATAAATTACAGTAATGGAAGTAGGTACAAACGCGAAGTCAAGGCAAGTCCTATTAAAAAAATAAATATGCCGCATTGGCCGGCCTTTACTATTGGACAAAGCACTAATAATATGCACAATAAGCGCTGAAGACATACTGTCAAATTAGCGGAGTGAAATGAAAGCCGAGTTGGATCGAGCTGGGCTCTGTGCTGCGCTGTGAGTCATCTCTTCTTTTTTATTAGTCAAAATAGTTATTTACGATACAAGTGCGAAAAAGAGGAAATTCGAAACGAATGGCGATAAATTAAAACACGACCGAAGGGAGTGTTTTAAATCGACACGAGTTGCGAATTACCTATTCGCACGTGTATCGTACAACGTTTTACAGTACATATGATACTTTAAACTTTTCGTTGTAAAAGCCCACTGTGCACGAGATTACAACGATTTATCCGTAGCAACGCGAGCTTTCTATGCGTTCCACGATAAATGGGACAATATACCTTAATGCCCAGGGATTTTTGAACCAGCCCGATTATTGGAGAGGCGTATAGCGTTAGACAGGTCGAAAGGAGGCCGAGTGATTTTCTAATTTGTTAAAGGTTTTCATCCTGCTTCGATTTCAGTTACATGTCATTTTGATATTAGTGTATACGTTCGAATTGGTCTGAGAGTCGTCCCAATAAATACCAAATTGTTCAAGCAGAATCGGGCTACAGAAGGCCTTTACAACATATAAAAATCTTGATTTGTTACTCTCAGCTTCTGATGTGCCATCGGAAAGTTTTCCACTTGGAAAGTTTTTTTTTGTATAGTTATCGAAAAGAATCGTGTTCTGTGAAATTTCCGAGAATTTAAAACCAGTGCATCCAAGGATATCGGTGTCGCGCTTATCAGTGCTACGGTGATAGCTACGCTGTTTGTAGCTCGTAGCAAGTTATTTCCTCGTAGCGCCAAATAAATATAGTTTGACTCAGGGCGCGTAGCCAACGTGCCAATCGTTAACGCTCCCTAGCGTATCGTAGTCATCTCAATCACTATTTCCCTCCCAAGTGACAGTTGCGTTTCGTTCGCTTGCACGTTGGCTACTCACCCTGGACCATCTCATTTCAAACCTGGACAGAACAAAACACACAACTGTCTCATCTGAAATACTCAAATACCCTGTTCCAAGAAATAACCTTGGACTAAAATAGTAAGGATTTTATATTCTCGAAATTCAAGATTGTGAAGACTAGTTTTTTTTATTTCGGATATTATTTATGTACATATTTATTTAATCTTTTAACTTTTTCCTTCATGAGTAGAATGTCAAACTTTCACAATATAGGTACATAATTTGTACCGATTAATCATAAGCTTTAAATAGATTAAACTCTCAGCTCGCACAGCTCCAAAACTATTATATACTCAAAACTGCACTTTGGACTTTCAAACTCCAAGCTTCAATGTTCTAATCGACGTCAGATTTATTTTATTAGAATGGCTCATAACTGAAATACCCACAACGCATACTAGCTATAATAGCCATTGGAAACCAGTTTGAATTTGGACTTTATTACTCAGAAATACGGTAAATAATTGAATGCATTTCGAAATGGCTTTTATGACTATACGAGTAGTGCGTGGTGAAACAGAATGCGCATCAAAACCGAAATGGTTTGATTTTATCGGTTTATTCCTAGAATAACGATCTCTATTTGTAAAAAAGTGCTTTTATTAAACACGATACAATAAAATAAACAGGAATAACTAATTAAAAACTAAACTATCATTAAATATAACTACGTTTTTGATACTTTTTCTCAAAAATCGGTAATTTACGTGACGGTTTAGTGTTTCCAAAGTTTGTTTTTGTAAACTTGTGATTTTGGAGCATTCCATGAAATTGTCTAATGTTCTCGTACAAACGCGAATGTTCTGAAGATTTGCAGGTAGAAGTGTTTTCTATGACAAATGGTCAAAACTAATCGCCTGCTTTAACCGAAAAAAAGTCGCAACACAGGAAAAAAACGCGTTCGTACGGGACAGCCCGTGGAATGCTCCTTTTTACTTTACCTACAGTCGCTTTTTTAGCATTAGAAAGAACTTGCAAGAAGGTAAGCGATCTTGACATGTCTTTTAATTGAAATCCGCTTTTTAAAAATTAAAAAACTATTACTTATGAAAGCAGAAGAATATAAATGATCGTATTAGATTCATAATTGTTACATATTTGCCGTAACTTATTTTTATGTGAAATGTTAAAATGTGTTTTTCAATTAAAAGACGCATCAAGATTGTTTACCTTATTTCTAATGCTAAAAAAAACAAACTATACGAATTTTTATTTTCATCATCATCATCATCTCAGCCATAAGACGTCCACTGCTGAACATAGGCCTCCCCCTTATGGGGGGGTGAATGCCATAATCGCCACGCTTAGCAGGCGGGTTGGCGATCGCGGTCGAGTACACCGAATTTGAGGGACGCTGATGCCCGTCCACCGGTGGTCTTGGACGTAGTTTAAGGACATACCCGGGTCCTTTTTATTTTATTTCTTACTTATTTTATTTTTATTTTATTTCTTACTTAATGAAAACTTTTTGTGCAACTGTATTTATTAAAAATATTTTTCATGCATTTAGCCCATTGACTTGACCGAAACTGTCAATCGCGTACAAAGGGGAAAACACAGTCTCTTCCATCCTCAATTTGTAGCGAAAACGATCCTTTTGTTAGCGCAAGCAACGTATTCCCATCGCTTTAAAGTGCACACAAGCGATCGAATCCCCGGTCCCCAGAACCTCGTTGTCATCCCCAAAAATATTTAATATTATATCAATAGCTGCCCGACTAACCTTTTATTTCCTGTAATGGGGTTGGAATGGGGTCGATCTATCGTGTGGCTCTAGCTAGACAAAGATCTGTAAATGTAGGTAATATATATAAGCAAGATTTTTCTTTATTATGGTACTTATATAGACTTAATTAGCTAAGAAATAGAGGTGACACGGGTGATTTTTTAACAGTCCGCACAGGACTTAGGATTTACGAAGTATTTGTGCGAAAAATATTTTTAGGTACAAGGTAAACAACAAAATACCACATATGTCTCCAAAATACGGCCCGTGAGCATATCATAATCAAGTCAGCGAAAAAAATCGGCCGTATAATGAAATTTAGAGACTGATGTTTAGGAATACCCACTAGGCCAGATAGGTGGCCATTGACCTTCGTAGGTATTACCTACTGATGTACCATGTACCTACACCCAACTGCAAAAATTGAGTGACCACTTGATGTAAGTAATCATCTTTATGTTGTGTCCATGCAATTGTGCAGCTCCTTAATTGTGTCTGACTGTAGTCAGCATACATACATTTTTTGTAAGCCCAAGCTAAGCTAATAGTACCGCTGACTGTACAAGTGTACGTACGTACTTATTAAAAAACTGGGCAAGTGCGAGTCGGACTCGCGCACGAAGGGTTCCGTACCATAATGCAAAAAAAAACAAAAAAAGCAAAAAAAAAAACGGTCACCCATCCAAGTACTGACCACTCCCGACGTTGCTTAACTTTGGTCAAAAATCACGTTTGTTGTATGGGAGCCCCATTTAAATCTTTATTTTATTCTGTTTTTAGTATTTGTTGTTATAGCGGCAACAGAAATACATCATCTGTGAAAATTTCAACTGTCTAGCTATCACGGTTCGTGAGATACAGCCTGGTGACAGACAGACGGACGGACGGACGGACGGACGGACGGACAGCGAAGTCTTAGTAATAGGGTCCCGTTTTACCCTTTGGGTACGGAACCCTAAAAATACTGGTTTCATAGGCAGACCCTCGCCATAACATCGTCATAAATAGGAATATGATCGCAGTAAGGGTGCAACTTGTCTCGCTCTCCGTGATACTTGTAACTTATACGCCTTCCGAGGCAACGAGGGTCAATATAAAAATAGCTGTTACTGAATAAAATATCCTTTGGATATGATGCATCATGTTTGAAAGTGGTATATTATAAATATACTCAGATACTTTTAAAATACCACTTCTCTGCACGTGTGTGGGAAGGCGTTAAGTTCGTACGACGTCAGATTAGACTTCAGAAAACAGTTTAAACTTTCTTAATGCATTATCTATAGGTACGTACTTGTTAGAGCGCTGGTAGCATAGTGGTAAGAGCATGCGATTTTCAATCCGACGGTTGCGGATTCTAACCACGGCTCGTACCAATGAGTTTTTCGGGACTTATGTACGATATAACATTTCACATTTACTAGTGACTTTTCGGTGAAGGAAGACATCGTGAGGTAACCGGACCTAATAAGGCCTAATTTTACCTCAGGGTTGGAAGGTCAGATGGAAGTCGCTTTCGTAAAAACTATTGCCTACACCAATTCTTGGGATTATTTGTTGTCAAGCGGATCCCAGGCTCCCATGAGCCATGGCAAAAGCCGGAATAACGCAAGGGAGATCTGTAGGTCCAAGTACCTATACGTAGGTACTTGGTGTGCGCCTATGATGTGGGATGGGTGTACTGCCATCTCGCCGAAATATTTTTCGCCTAATTTCACTTCCCAACCAACTTATTGCAGTACTTTTAGTTGGCAAACCAATGCTTAGCATATTATTATTTAGCATAATTTTTATTTGACTACAATTTTATTTAGCAGATGTTCATTTTACCACGATTTATTTAGAAAAATAGTCACTAAGCAAATGTTTTATTATACCTAACTATTTATAGTTACATAACGTTTGCCAAAATTGAAACTTCGCATACTTTTTATTTGATCACAATTTTATTTAGTAGATGTTCATTATTTTTTTTTTTTTTATTATGCATGGGTTTACTCATGCCCACAGACTAGCCGAGGCGTAGACCCCACCAAAATTCACCACCACCCAAATTTACCAAAATTCATTAAGACAAATAGTCACTGAGCAAATGTTTCAACTTAGCTAACTCTTAATTGTCAAAAAACGTTTGCTTTATTTATACTTACTTTTCATAATATATTTTGATGGCTATTTGACCTGTTGGTGGCTTTTTTTTTAACAAACGTATCTACATATTTCCATGGACGGGTGCCACTACGCTAATAGATTTGATGACTGTACCAACATGTTTTAGGTTAGATGACTGCAATCCCCAAGAAAACGAACTGTTGCCAGAAAAGTGGGATAGGTTAGGTTAGAACTGCGACCCCACGAAAACAAACTGTTGCCTCAAAGGTGGGTTAGGTTAGAACTGCGACCCCCGAGAAAACGAACTGTTGCCAGAAAAGTGGGTTAGGTTACGTTAGAACTGCGATCCCACGAAAACAAACTGTTGCCAGAAAAGTGGGTTAGGTTAGGTTAGAACTGCGACCCCACGAAAACAAACTGTTACCTGAAAGGTGGGTTAGGTTAGGTTAGAACTGCGACCCCCGAGAAAACGAACTGTTGCCAGAAAAGTGGGTTAGGTTAGGTTAGAACTGCGACCCCACGAAAACAAACTGTTGCCTGAAAGGTGGGTTAGGTTAGAACTGCGACCCCCAAGAAAACGAACTGTTGCCAGAAAAGTGGGTTAGGTTAGGTTAGAACTGCAACCCCGAAGAAAACGAACTGTTGCCAGAAAAGTGGCTTAGGTTAGGTTAGAACTGCGTCCCCACGAAAACAAACTGTTGCCTGAAAGGTGGGTTAGGTTAGATTAGAACTGCGACCCCCAAGAAAACGAACTGTTGGCAGAAAAGTGGGTTAGGTTAGGTTAGAACTGCGACCCTACGAAAACAAACTGTTGCCTGAAAGGTGGGTTAGGTTAGGTTAGAACTGCCACCCCCAAGAAAACGAACTGTTGCCAGAAAAGTGGGTTAGGTTAGATTAGAACTGCAACCCCCAAGAAAACGAACTGTTGCCAGAAAAGTGGGTTAGGTTAGGTTAGAACAGCAACCCCCAAGAAAACGAGCTGTTGCCAGAAAAGTGGGTTAGGTTAGGTCAGAACTGCGACCCCACGAAAACAAACTGTTGCCTGAAAGGTGGGTTAGGTTAGGTTAGAACTGCGACCCCCAAGAAAACAAACTGTTGCCAGAAAAGTGGGTTAGGTTAGGTAAGAATTGCGACCCCACGAAAACAAACTGTTGCCAGAAATGTAGTAAACAAAATTACTACCTCCATCATTGAACTCCACATCTCGAAAAAACTACCTACGTAACGAAATAAAATGCTACTGTAATTTGTACCATGAGTAGTTGAGTACTATATTATTAGGGTATTTAGTAGTATGCATCACAATATTAGGCGAAAAATAATTTATGCCTATCAATACATTCGACATAACAATAAAAGACATTTTGAAACATGACCAACTAAATATTTTGCCATACAATAATATTGTAAATAATCATTTGCGACATGTTATATATGCGAAACATTGGTTTGCCATCTGATAGTTTTGCCAAATGATACTATGGGAAAAATAGTTTGGGAAGTGATAATTTGCCATACAATTTTCGGCCACATATTAGTAAACCTGTGGGATGAAACCGCACAGGTATTTATAATCACGTTCATAATAACATCTGTTTGCACCCTGTAATGATGATTGATGGTCCAATTCGATTGGTGCTATTTAATATCTCGAAAACGAATTATTGGATACCTATAAGAAAACCATACCCTAAATTAGCTCAACATTACCAATTCATCCAACTACGGCTCATAAAATTTATCTGGAAACTATATGATTAACCGTACCAGTCTCGAGGGTACAAAGAGTGCCTTTATGTACCTGTATATTGGCACACTTTGCCAGTGTTGCCAACTTGGCATAAATGATGCCAGATCTGGCATATTTTCAATCGCTTTGGCACCAAAATTTTTTATTTAGCATCTGGCATATTTTTTAGCATAATTTAGTATAAGCCAAGTTTGCACCAACTTGGC
Organism: Cydia fagiglandana; assembly: GCF_963556715.1. Lineage (NCBI taxonomy): Eukaryota > Metazoa > Arthropoda > Insecta > Lepidoptera > Tortricidae > Cydia > Cydia fagiglandana. The sequence goes on from NC_085938.1 coordinate 19,714,063, forward strand.
AGCAACAATATGGGCCATCGACTTATGTGGTTCATATTTTCATATGAATTTTGACTTTTGTGGATGGATGGACGTCAACGGACTATATAAAGTTGGTCAAGAAGATCTTGTCAGTAGAAAAAGGCGGCAAATTTGAAAAATGAAAGTGTCTAATTTCAAGTGACATTTTAGCATTTTTTGTAGCATATTTCAAAAAACTTTGGCATAATCTACACATTGGTCTAGCATTTTTTCAAAATCCGAGTTGGCAACGCTGCACTTTGCATACTTCTTGCAATAAATTGTACTATTGCGGTTAACTTCACGTGTTTTAGTCACTCACGTAACTTGTCACGTAATATCTTATTCCTTGTAACTATCGCTTATCTCCCGCTATTATCGGTATCAGTATTATAAACCGCTGTATCGCTATTTACGGTTTTGATAAATATTTATTATTTGAATAGAAAGAAATGCATATCTTTCACAAGTTACTAAAACATTTACAAAATTTCCCTTTCTCCTCCGAAATGGAGTCTCCTGAGGGTTTAAGTAGTTGATTTACATGACAAAGCGTTCTGGCGCGGCAAAGGATTTTGGCGATGAAATCGACACATATCTATCTATATGTTATTCGACGATTTCGACGGTTCGTAAGGAAAATATAATGCTTGAAGCTTGGTTAAAAATGTCTCGGTGAAAAAACTGTCTCTGTTTAGCCCAATGGTTGATTGGTAGGTAATGTCTCAAGGCGTTAAGTCCGCCATTTGTACTCTTATAAACTATAACTAATTAAAATCCTCTCTCTAATACATAATAGAATGTCTCATTAGGGGTCATCCATTAATTACGTCACACCAATTTCTAGGTTTTTTGACCCCTCCCCGCCCCCTTGTCACACTTGGTCACATTTGGCAAACCCCTCCCCCCCTAGTGTGACGTCACATTTTTTCTACGAAATAGCCAAATCGGATTAAGTAAGTACCTAAATATTATTAATATTTCATCAAAATATTTTTGTATGTAATAATAATGTACAGCGAACTAAATAATTTAAATAAATTTTCGGTTACTGATGAAGTTAAAGTGACGTCACAAAGTTTGTGTCTCCGCCCTCCCCCATGTCACAATATGTCACATTTTCTTGATCCTCCCTCCCCCTAAACGTGTGACGTAATTAATGGATGACCCCTTACCTACTTGTCGATAAAGACATCAAAACGTTCAAATAGGTATGTTATTTAGCCGCCAACCACCGTGCCAGCAAGTTAATCTGCACGTATACCGATATATTGATTTATTAGGGCATTATAATGATACATTCGCAGGTTTGAGGCAAATCTGGCGCTGTGCCTCACATTTGGCTCCGAACTGCAGCGCTGTGCCGTTACCGTGAGTTACTGGGTGGCATTCGAACTATTTATTTATTTACTCGTATGGCGATATGATATATGAAGATGGCCGATGGGGTCGAAAAGTGTGCGAGTGGAGACCACGGACTAGCAAGCGCAGCGTAGGACGTCCACCCACAAGATGGACGGACGACCTTGTTAAGGCCGCCGGAAGACGCTGGATGCGGGTCGCTTCGAACCGGTACGAATGGAGGTCCAAGGGGGAGGCCTATGTTCAGCAGTGGACGTCTTATGGCTGAGATGATGATGATGATGGTTATATAGTCACATACGCAAAACTTATATTATTATACAGTATTTTTATAAGGCGACATCCAAGTTTTGCAACCACTGCACAGCATCGGCCGTCAAGTGTAGTAGATCATCCGGGCTACGGGTAGCATTCCATTTCTGACCGCAGCTGCACTACAACTGCCGTATTCGAACTTCAAGATATTCACAAGAGACGATACGAACTAGATCCATTCTAGATATGGTATAGTTTAGATATCAACTAGATCTCTTTTGCAGCGCAATTCGGGCAACCAATGTCACTTTTACGTTAGAAAGCGTAAGATATCTATTTATTAGATTTGAATTGGATCTCTAAGTCATATCCTGAGGAAATCGTTCAAGAGTATCTCCAGAATCGCGCAAATGTCAAATTTGACAGGTTAGATCTTAAACATATCGTTATGGTATCTTGGTGAAGTCTAAAAGATATCTAATAGATGTCTATTTCAAAATCCGAATCGGGCCCATAGTCACATTACGCATAACTTATATTAGGTATACAGTATATTTTTATAAGGCAACATCCAACCACTGTATCGGACGTTAAGTGTAGTAGATCATCCGGGCTACAGGTAACATTCCATTTCTGACCGCAGCTGCACTACTAGTACGAACGCGTCGGTGTTATTGTCAATTTCCATAGTAAAATGAATGGTAGTGCTGCTGTCGTTGGAAATGGACTGTCACCTTACCCGAGTTGCCCGAGTATGCGTGGAGTGGGGACCACTGGATAATGTGTTTCATGTTCCAATGGTCTTGTCCTCGATGCCGCAGTCGAACCATGAAATTCTGTGACTTACGGCTCGATTCGGAAAATTTAGAGACTTACTAGATCTGAAATAGTAAAGATATGTGACGTGTCACTGCAAAAGGTACCTTATGGCGGCTGGCGCCGCGATTCGGGAAATGAATTAGAGATTCACTAGATATGAAATAGTGAATATATGTGACGTTCCACGGAAAAAGGTACCTTATAGCGGCCGGCGCTTACGTCGCATAGCGCCATAATAATTTTGGAGCGGCGTTAATAATAGCGTAAGCGCCATCCGCCATAAGGTACATTTTTCGTGGGACGTAACATAATAATATATGCACTATATCGTAATATCTAGTTAATCTCGAATACATTTCCCGAATATCGCCGTTATTTATTTGTTACTGATATGCATGTTATTACTACGATTTTTCTGCAAGCCTTATGTCCCTAACGAGGGATTACAGGAATGCATCATCATCATCGTCATCATGTTATTAAATAATAATAATCCAGCCAAAATACTCACTGCTGGGCACAGAGCGGCTACCGCGAAAACCGAAATTCGCAAATTGCGGGGATCTTTCTCTTTTACTCCAATGAAGGCGTAATTAGAGTGACAGAGAAAAATCCCCGCAATTTGCGAACTTCGATTTTCGCGGTTATAGCTCTGGCCTCCTCACGCACGAGAGGGATTGGGCTGTAAGTCCTCACGCTGCCAACAGCGGGTTGGGAACTTCACATACACCTTTGAATTCCATTGGATGTACGCAGGTATCCTCACAATGTTTTCCTTCACAGGAAAGCTAGTAGTAAATATCAAATGATATTTCGTACAGTCCGCAGCAGAAGTTGCAAAGCGGCCAAGGTGTTCAAAATTTCCTTGACACACTTTTATTCTCTTAACAATAAAGTCGCGTCAAAATCATTTTGAACACTTGGCCTGTATAGCAACTTCTGCTGCTGACTGTACCTACATTTGTATGTATTTGCCCATCACGTATATTGTAGAGTACCCAATTGCTGTATTGTCTGGTACCAACAAAAGTTGTGGCTCTGTCAGATTGCGAGTGCCGCTGAAAGCCCAAAACACACCGAAAGCCTCAGTGCGTTCGGCCGCGCCGCCGGCTATTTTGTGCGGCCCAGTGACTCGCGCCAATAAAACGAATATAATGACTTGTACTGCCATCCATGGATATTATAGGTATGTAGAGATGTAGTGCATAGGTAGGTAATTGTTTTCCATCATATTTTCTCGGAAACGTTCGTATTTGTTATACTAGGTACAGTCAAGGAATTTAAATTCCGACCCATTTCGTACTTTGTCACAGTGACAATCAATATGAAAGCCGCTAGAGACCTCATACGGTTGTCACTGTGACAAAGTACGAAATGGGTCGGAATTTAAATTCCTTGACTGTACTTCAGTCAACCTCAAAACTTTTAGTTTACAATACAAATATTGAAGACTTATTTTATTATTACAAGTCGAGGACTACTTGACAGACAAACATACATGGTCCAAACCAGAAACTGTAATTAAAAACAAGTAGCAATTTAAATCATTATTATGTGTAAAGTTATAACTGACACAACTGCTCAGGTATGAAAGCACATCGAATTTAGGTATTTCATTACAATCAGTCAGATTTATACAATAATATAATAATATTCTCATTTCTTTTATTATATTTATTTTATTTTCCTTTTGTAGGAATTTTATTTGTTTTCTGAAAGAGCAACGTATTTGTATTATTTGATGTACATAATATATATTCAACTCAAATTTCTATAAGGAAAAGTACCTACTGTATGTAATTGCAAGAATTCCATAGTACCTATTTCTTATTTCCTCCTAATGCATTAATTATGAGATGTAATGTATTGAAAAGATGAGTCCCGCCGAGTTTCTTTCCGGTCTCATATTCGGATACCCCCCTCCAATTGAGGGGGGATTTAAGACAAAACAGGAGCTGAAATTTAAATATTTTAGGTAAATATACCCGTCTCGCTAACGTAAGCGGCTCCAAAAACTAGTGCTATAAGGACAAGTCGAAAAATCCACCGTAAAAATGTCAAAAAATCGAGGTTTCGTACTCGACTGTTTTCTCCTTCAAAACTTAAGCAATCGTAACCAAATTTGGAAAATAAAATGATTATGAAATTACCTGTGTCGGACCGTTTTGCTTTTTTTGGCTAATTGATATCAGTTTTGAATACTACGCCTCTCATTGCGGCATAGTCAATGAGGCCATTTTGGCCATTTGTGAAGGGCTCTAGCGCCTTAAAAAACAAAAATATTAAAAAAAAAACAAAACGGTCCGACACAGATATTGACAATATTAATCTGTGTTGAAAAAATCATTGCTCTAGCATCAAAACCCACGGAGGAAACAGTCGTGCGTTTGTATGGAGTAATGACCACTCCTGTTGGCTCTTAAGGCTCATCTTTTCGAAGCAGAGGTGTAGGTGTAGAGTCGGTGTAGCTACATTTGACGTTCATAAGCGCATTGTAATATGCCTACTTGAATTATAAATTAGCTGACTTTATCTTATCTTTATCAATATTCCCCATGAAATGTGTTACCCTTATTGCTTTATCTTGACTGATGAGCTACGTTTTCCTTCATTCTCGTCGCTGTCGATTCCTTAAAAGCCGGAAAATTTGCCCAATTTGCTTTGATATTTCGGCTCTGAAGCTCAGTTCTCTTGTACAAAGCTAATTTTAACAGGCACGTTTACTTAACCTACATATTTGGTATTAACTTTGCCAAATACCCCGCTTTTCCAGTTTTTATCGGCTTTTAGGCACTGACTGTTTTATATAATTTTGTATACTTATTTACCTACTTTGTTACTTTCAGGCACAGAAATTGCCAGTGTGCTAGAAAGCGGCACCTTAAAGTATTTAATTTAACTAATTTGAATTAGGTATACATTGTGTTACCTAGGTACTTATTTCAGTTTTTCCCTTTTCAGTTCATGTTTTTTAAGCAAACGGTTTTTTTTTTGTTTTTGTAATAGGTTTTTTTTTTTTCAAAATGACTCCGATAGCGAAAATACTTGTGTCAAATAGCAATAACAAGATTACCAAGCTAAAAATATGACTGAGATTAAACAAAGTCATAGGAAATCTATTTTGGGCACGTTCAAATCATTTCGCTATCCTTAACGTGTGCAAAAAAAAATCATCGAAAACTATATTTGCAGCTGGTTAGATATAGATAGATATAGATACTATTATATCCCTTTGCTTTAGTATTTTACAGACAAAATAACTCTTTCTAGAAATTCAATGTGATATTTTTACTGCGTTAAGCCCGAGAGCTGCGGGCTTAGCAAGGCTGTATCTATCACGCGATACGGTGATAATTATGTTGATAAAACGCCAGTCACCCTCGAATTTAATAAGAATAATAAGAATAAGAATAAGAATAAATTTTATTATCAATAAAAACACATAGCAGAATGTTGCAGGGGTCTCCGCACTAGGCTACGCCTGTATCGCGGGGAACCAGTTACAATTAAAATTATTGAATTAGTTACATAATAAAGTTACATTTACAAGTAACAAATTTAAAGAAAGACACTTAAATACAAGTGAGAGAAAAAAAATACAGTGTTATTGCAAGGCATGGAAACTAAACTTAAAGTGTTTTAACTATAATATCTTCTGTCTCGGCATAAGTAAGTGAATGTAAAAATTTAAATAAGAGTATTTTAGCTTCTACGTTGGTACAATCTTTAAGGTTGCAGTGTTTAAGCAAAGCGTTGTAAGTAGTTACTCTGACTCTTTCCCCAAAACGTTTCCCAAAGGCGGAACGGACTTCTGGAATTGGTAAGTTAAAGACGCGTTTATTGATTAAAGAACTATAGCAAGGCAACAATTTTGAGAATTTGTGTGTGTGTAAAGCGATTTTCATTAAAAATAGCTGACGTACAGTTAAGACCTTGGCTTGGGCATAAAGATCTATGGTTGGATATCGAAAGGGTTTTTTAAGCATCACCTTTAAAACTGAGCGTTGAGCCCTTTCAATTTCCAGCATAGAGGTCTTTGCCGCACTTCCCCAAACTGTGATGCAGTAGCTAATCACAGACTGACAGAGCGCGGTGTAAACTAATTTAAGCACAGAATCATCGGCAGTGTTACGAAGCTTTTTGAATATAAATATGGATTTTCTTATTCTAGCAGAGAGTTTATGAATGTGGTTTTTGAAGTTCAGTTTTTCATCTACTAATATACCAAGATATTTTATTACATCAGTATTCTGTATTGAATCACAGTTACTATGGTTGCAGACGATATATGGCGTTATCTACATTTGACAGCGGTAGATGATAGAAGACAATTTGCATAACATGGTCGTTGGTTAACATGTGGATAATTTGACAGCTTGTCCCATTTTGACAGTTCAACTTAGATAATTTTAACTACGTTCTTCTTAGGTCACGATAAGCCTTGTCGTGAAAGCAAAAGTAGTGAATAATCATATTTTAAGGTATAAAATACAGGTAAATATCAGTTTTTCTATGATTATATTGAGAGTTATTAGTTCCAATGTTCCGCTGTATATAATATTGTCAATATTTTCTTTGCAGGGAAGTCAAATTTTATTATTCCTACTCGCGGCTGCCGTTGAAGATAAAGAGCCTCGAAAAATCTCGTAAATAGCATTAAGAAACGCTTACAACGCTTTTGATATGCCGGACGAAGAGTTTCGGCGTATTTACAGAGTGCGTAAGAAGTGTGCAGTGCATTTAGCTACGAACTTAACGCCGAGCCTCAAAACGGTGATGGGTTACCTACCAAAACACCTCAAAAGGTAAAGCTATAAATTGCAGTGTTTCTCGTAAAGTTAATATGTATTCTATGCATAGACCTATTATATTTGAAATAATTATTGATTCTATGTAAAACAGATGTCTCAATGACAATGCTACTAAACTCTTCAATACTAGGTGCCTCATTATTAAAAGTAAAAGTTAGTATGTTCAGATATTTGTTTTACAATCTCTTACTTATGCTACTAACCCACTAACAGAGGTTACTTAAGCTACTATTTACTTCAACATTCATATCCTAACCTCCGAACCTAAGGGGGAAAATATCTACTTGACAAAATTAGATTTACAGTACCGGCCAATAACATATCACCTTTGTGTGTTTTTGTATCAACTTGTAGTAGGTTAGATTGTAGATTTCATATGTTACTAGTCATTTTATATAAATAATATCTGAGAGACAGAGATTTGCTCGGAAAACATAAAAACTAAAAAATGCGTGTTTTTCCAGAGATGAAACCTAGCTAGATTGGTTTTTCGCCCCCGAAAACCCCCATATGGCAAATTTCATCGAAATCGTTAGAGCCGTGTCCGATATCCCCGAAATATATATATATATATGTATACATATAAATAAATAAACAATAATTGCACGTTTAAAGGTAGGTATAAGATAAGATATTATGAATACTGAAATACTGTGAACTACAATAAGAGACTCAGAATATTACTAAAAAAAGCTCTTTAAAAATAATGATGTTGACCATACATTAAAACAAAAAACCTCTATGAAAAAATCATTACATGAGACTAATTTTTCTCATCGCAAGACAAGGAATACTACTAAACTACCTAAAGCTGTGGAAGTCACTCACAAATATAAAAAAGTTATAAGTACCTACCGTAAAAGCATGGAGGTGATATATTATTGGCCGGTACTGTAAGTAGGTATTTATTTGTTTTAGGTTCTAACAGTATACACCACACCAGCAGCACACCTACACCACCAGCAGCAGCAGTAGCTGCTGGTGTGTAGCAGTTACACCTGCTAGCTGATGGCAACTACCAACGCGGGACTAGTCAAGATCATGGCTTGTCCCTTGGAGTACCACTGACTAGATTGGCCACACTACGGTAAGCCTGAACCTATCTCGAGCAGTTTGTAGATGCTGTAAACAGAAGGTAAGTATTAGACATAAAAAACTGTGACCTTCCACAAGGACTGTCTTAGTAACTTTAAATTTTTTGAATAAGTTTGAGTGTGGCTGTATTGTGTATTGAGATATGTACCTACCTTTTGTTTGATAGTTATGTATGATAAGTAGTTATCTCTGGGATATATAATCTGGGAATGCAATAGTTATTAGGTTTATCTAAGGCACCCAGTTCTAATGTGCTGCATTGTTTACATAACGACCAATGGATATTATTCCCGGCGATTATTTAGTATCTTGGGTGCACTAGACTGCACTCATGTGAAAATATTTCCTCCATGGCTGCCACATGAACCTACTTTGACTTATTTCCTTCTTTTTCTTCCAGAAAACTTCTCGTGGATCAAGGGAGAAATTAGGAAAGGCGCTCCTAAGTGTTTCTAAGCATCATGCACAAAACCGGCGCTTAATAAGGTTAATAAATACATATTTCGCCTATTACTATGTTTTACTATCGCACAAATACCTAATTTAGGTACCTATATTATTTCTATACAAGTAGAGACTAGTAAACATTCAAGACGGACAATTTTCACACAGAACAGCATTCCCCGCATGCTTCAGTGTAGGTGTCATTTATTCTTATTTTTAATTTTAGCCTTATGCGTACAAAATTTGTCACTTTTATAGCTTCTAAATGTAAAATCCGACTGTCATATGCAGTATAGTACAATGAAAGCATAGGTAATAAATAGTTATTTGATTTACAAGGGGGCAAAGTTGTTGTTTAACCGCTCGTGCTAATTATGAGCGTTGCGAGTAGCGATTGCAAATCCGCGAACATTTTTTCAAATCCGGATTTTCGGATTTTAGTTTGACCGAAATCCGAAGTTCGGATTCAATCCGGATTTTAAGAAAGGAATATGTGGTATAAAGGCAATGTGAAACAAACAATCAAATTAAGTTGTTTTTACTAGAAATAATAAAAAAACAGAATGCGTAGACTGTTACGCCAATAACAACATCTTTAAAAAATAATAAAAACAAAATACGTACACTGCTACGCTAAGTAGGGTAAGTTGTTGATCAATGAAACACAAAAAGTTTGAACCTTCCTGTCTCTGGTGTTTTTAAAGTTATGAGTGTTATATTTCGTATGAAGATAAACAATTTATTTGGCTGTCGTATCGTATGGCATTCTTGGTTTCTACTTATCTTTTACAGTTTCTGTATTACAAACCTTTTTTTTAAATGAGTTTTGTTTAATTGTGTACTTGTGCATGTTTTCAATGAAACACTCTAATTTTTACAGTGAAACAGATGTAATCATTATAGTCTACCATGAAACATCGTTAATAAACATTAAAACGGTGTAATAAATAACTGACATTAATACATATATGCTTTCAACCAATTAATGAGAAAGGAAAGGAGGAAATAGTGGTAGGCTGAAATTGGTTATTTAATAGGTTTATGACGTATGGAATTATTATAGGAATGCTGAAATATATAAAAGACTTGTTTCATTGTACACACACCTGAGTTTCAACTAATTGAACGCGGGAGGGTTTTGAGCATCTCCATGCTTGATATCATACACTTTCTGGCAATTAGTGTTTTATAAACGACTGTTTCAATGTTAGACATGTGACCTATACCTTGCCATCAATGAAACATTCAACATATAAACCATCCTATCACAGCCGTTTCTAAAGTTATGTATCTTATATTTTACCATATGATAGACAAATTATTATGAATTTTCATGATATTTTACATGCCCGGCTGGCAATAGCTCTCCCGCGTTACCGCTTCATGTGCACCCCTTTTTATTTCGCATTAGCATTAATTTTGAGCAAATTAGTACTGGTGGGAAAAAATCCGAAAAACCGGTTTTTTCTTTTCAAAATCCGGATTTTAAAACGGATTTTCAAACGCTCCGAAATCCGGATTTTTGAACTTCGAATAATCCGGATTGCAATCACTAGTTGCGAGGGTTTCAAAGAACCAGGGTTAAACAAAATTTGCCCCCGAGTGAAACACAAAAATTTTCACCACACCAACCAAAGCAAATATTAAATGTAAAATATCAAACAAAATCAAATCTAAATGAATATTATTAAACATTTATCATCCATAATCATTATTTAAAAGTCAATTCTACCAGCAAACATAAGAAAGCAACTCAAAATTTGCATTTGATTACTTTGCCTCACATGTGAATAAAATGCAACTTTGGTAAGCCTTTCCGAGTTGGTATGGTGAAAAGCATTTTAGGTACGTTCTTATTTAATAGGAAAGGGAGATGGCCGCTTCCGCTTCTCCATACAAACGTAGTCATCATTTTCCTCTCTGGATATTGACATTATGGAAAATATTTTTACATAGTTTAATGTACTTATATTAAACCAAATACCTATGCCAACCAGCTATGCTCCTACGTTCGATTTTTTTATTATTGTAAAAATAAGAAACGGAGGACAGATTCCGTACAATTTTTAAATGCTCCAAGCTCATTGTATACACATTATACACATTTAATGTTAATATCCAGAAAGGAAAATGTGGAGTACGTTTGTATGAAAAGGCGTGTCTTATGGACGCGTCTAGTGAGTCTGTGGCGGTCAAATAAGAATATTCCTAAATACTCTATTAAGGCCAGCGCAAACCGGCGGAGCGCAGCGCAGATCACCAAGGATTAACGCCGCGCAGCGCACACCGGCGAGATAAAATCCCCCGCGATACCGCGAGCGCCCGTCAGCCCGAGCGCTGGCGGCCGGCGCACCAGGGAAATCTGCGGCGCAGGCCGGGGAAGCCGCCGCGTGTACTCTATCACAAGGGATTTCGTGAATAGTGTGCACGAGTTCTCCCCCGTCGTCCCGGCGCTACTCCGGCGCACTCGGGAGGCCTTGGCGCATTCTGGGGGATGCCGCGGCATGTCGGCGCCTACCGCCGCGGTATCCTCTAACGTGCTCCTCAATGCCGCGGAGTAATACTCCACCGTGATGCTCCGAGGTCGGTCTCAAAGCATTTATACCTGAAGGTAAATTGAAATAGGGAAGAAAATACATTGATAATTTTAAAGTGGTCTGCGCTGCGCTCCGCCGATTTGCGCAGGCATTTATGCTAATAAGTCTACTTCAGTGACTATAACTGCGGTCAGACTCAATACGCCAATAACTAATGTTGAATGTTAAAAAACTATGTTACATTCCATTTAGGTACAACAAGGACAATTCTCGTCACCCGTGGTGTTGTCAAGTTCTTTTTTGTTTACTAAACTCTATAGATAAGTTAATGTCGCCTCTGTGCTAGACAGAATATTATAAATGGGTAAATAAAACAACTATTGCCAAAATATTTTTATATATTTTTGGAATGGTCTTCTCGCTAGCTTTCATTTTAAATCCATATTACTATGGTAAGGGTAAGATCCCACCCTTCCCCCTATTTTTTCAATTTGGGGCATCATTTTCAAAATTTATATAGCCTATTTAACATTACCCTCCTGACGCAGTTAGGTAAAAAAAAGTACTGCTCGCCCTTAGAGTCGGTCAAAGGCAAAGGTTAGCCTTTCAACGATAACGATAACATTAAAGAATTTTTGACTATCTGCGTGCCGCCACCGGTGGGACTTGATCTCTTTATCTTTAGTGTATGACATCTATTTCAGTTTATAAACAGATAGAATAACACATAATCTAAACATAAAAGTAATATATAATTATAATATTAATAAAGAAATTAAACTAATAACTAAACATACTAAACTAAAACCACCTAAACCTTGAGCCGTTTGGTTTGGAGACGCTTGGGCCGTGGGGTCAAGGCGCGCACAGCGTTTATAAAGAGTTAGCCAAGCGCCTAATGCGCCTTAATAGATGCAACGGATGACCGGAAGGGTGGAGCTTACCTCGCCCAACGCATTGGCGTTGCCGTTCAGCGCGGTAACGCCGCCAGCCTTCTGGGCACCCTACACAGAGGGGACAGACTTGGGGCCAATTTTTTATTTGTAGGTTTTTCACTTTTTAGGTAGTTTTAGTTTATAAATAAGAAAATACTAATGATTGCGGAATAAACTATAAAAAGACACCCCCTTATTCATAAAACTTTACAGGCCCGATTTAGTTAAATTATGTTTTATCCCGTTCTTAGAAATACATGTAAGTCAAAATGCCAGATAAAGACAAACGATTCTAATTCAAGTCAGTAATCCTTCGAATAAACGGAAGTGGGGTCTAATTTATCTTGCAGGACTTGATACATACATTGCAACTTTAAAGTTTGTAAAAAACCTTTTATACATCACTGTAATAGTTTTACCTGCATAATGTTTAACAAATAAAAACTTTGACTATTGACTTGGTATTCGAAATGCATGGACATGCCAGTTGCTGAGAGGTGTCCCAGCCGGAATGTGAGAACTTTTCTTGGCTGAAGCCATAAGCCTTCTCGTTCGATAGCTATATTTTATTTATTTATTTATTTAACCATATAGCAATTATATAAATTGAGGGCATTCAGAGTGTAGCCTTGAGGTTGCCAAGTCAAGCAACACAAAGTCAGGTGTCACGGTCTTCAGATCCTCAGCAGGGTATGAGTGGAGTGGGCAGCGTTGGAACATATGCTAAGTGGTCTGCTTTTCCTCTCCGCATTCGCAAAGTGGGAAAGCCGTCTATCTCCATTTGTGTGTGGCTGCATTGCAGCGGCCATGTCCGGTTCTCAGCCTGTTCAGGCGGCACCAGATTTTCCGAGGAAGGTGAAACCTTTTGGTTTTTCAGTCAGGTCAGATATAGCAGACCATTCCGCTTTCTACCTATCCGAAATATTAAAGCTGCTCAGGCTCCCAGGATTCCAGGATTTCAGATGCCTTTCTTCGTGGACAGGCATTGCGGGGGTTATTCGTGATCTTCTCAGCTTCCCTCTTCAACGCCTGGAGTCGTCGGATGTGAGAAGGGGCAATGTGACTCAATGACAGCAGCAAGTGGCGGCTGCAGATCGGATAGTGCCTGAGATGCGACGCATGGTCTCGTTGAGCTTAACGTCCAATGTATGGGTATGTGCACTTTCAAGCCTCCAATATGTTATGACTGAAACAGAAACAAATTAGATTAGATGAGGTCATATGTTGTATAGTGGCGCTTTACTTAAAGCGGTTCATTGGCAAATTATGAGAAATTCAATAATAAAGTGACAATTCACTTTTAGAAAGCTCTCGTTTTTAAGTCAGGGGGATTTTTTGTTACAGTTGTCCAAATTATCGATTGAAAATAAATTGAATTTTGTTGTAGTGACTACTTATCCGTTATTAAAATATTATTATGTATTAAGTGTAGTTATGTACCACCTCGCCATAAAAACAAACCAAATAAAACCTTATTTATCAAAATTTGTCTCAGTAATTCAGATACTACGCTAGGGTATACGACACAAACATAACCATACATAAGCTGCTAAAATCATAAATAACTCCTCCCATAGTCAGGTATACACACAAAAAAAATTCCAGCTTCCAGCAGTAAAGAAACCAGCTTCTACTCCCAAGCCCTAACAATATAAATAAGTTTTTGCCAAAAATATCAATTTTGATACAAGCTTTTATCGCTGACTGTACTTTTCTTTCAATAGGCAACTAGATAGTAGGAGATCCCCCATATGGTCGACCTTCACCAATCTGTCTGACGGATGAAACTATGAAAATATGAAAGAAAATATGTTCCCGAACATAAATAATAGGGTTGCCTAAAGAAATATGGTCAAGGTTAATTTTAATATATTTTTGAAAAAAATATTTTTTTCGGCAAATTTCACCGATTTGTCTGACGAACGAAACATGTTTCAATGTACCAAAAAATATGAAAAAAGTCACAAATTCAATCAAAAAAATTAAAACAAACTTGATCAGTTAAGTCGTTTATGAGTTATTGCTAAAAGTCTTCCCTTCTTATTTTAATTAAAAGCCTGGCAACCCTTATTTGTGACCGGATTTTCGCAGGCAACCCTATACCATTGTATTTGTAACAAAATTACCATCATTTTGATGTATTCAAGCGTCAGACAGATGAGTGCAATTATCGATATAAAATCACCTCTTTAAACACGGCAACCACATAATAGTGACCGGAAAAAGATAGGCAACCTAGATGATTTATGATGTACAAGTTGTATACTTTCCATTGAAACTTGTTTCGTTCATCAGACAAATCGGTGAAATTTGCCGATAAAAATATTTTTTCAAAAAATTATTAAAAATAGCCTTGACCATATTTCTTTAGGCATTGTATTTACTAATGTTCGGGAACATATTTTCTTTCATATTTTCATAGTTTCATCCGTCACACAGATTGGTGAAGGTCGACCATATATGTGGGATCTCCTACTAAGAATCGCACCAAACAAAGTCTGCAGCGGATTTGATAGCCCACGCAGTGTAAGTGTTATGTATACGTCATAATTTCATAGAAATTTGAAGTTAAAAATGACACTTGCACTATGTGGGCTATCAAAATCGCTGCAGACTTTTTACGGTCTGACTATAATACGCCATGAGTCAATTCTAACAACACCAAGCACAAATAGTTTGCGTTGTTTTATCAGTGTTCCCATGGCCACCTCATGTCTCCATCATCGGATCAGCTCCATGTCATCATAATATTGCAATTGTCATCCAATTTACATATTGTTATATTTGTTATGTATGCAAAATTTAAGCTCAAACGGAAATCGGGAAGTGGGTCAAACTTAGCTGTGAAATGTATATGGCCAGCTTTAGTGCTAACATATTTAACTGTTCCTATAAACTTGGTCAAGTCTGATCTTGTCAGTAGAAAAAGGCGGCAAATTTGAAAAATGTAGGCGCGAAGAGATAGCGTCTCATAGAAAATTTGAAATTCGCACCTTTTTCTACTGACAAGACTTGCTTGACCATCTATAGTATGCCTATATATTATGGCTCCTCTACACGATGGGTCAACGCCGGCCACTCCAAGGGACGCATTTATGCGTTAGAGGGAGCAAGTGATATTGCTGCATGGCTGCGTCCCTTGAAATGGCCGGCGCTGGCCCATCGTGTAGAGGAGCCATTACATGTTATAAGTAAGAATATTGTACGAGTACATGACTACTCAAACAACAAATTTTCTTGGGGCTTGTCTTTTAGGTAGAGGGAGTGCATGCCATAGATAGGTTGCCTGAACGGCAAAACAATCAGACATAAAACCGTTATGAAGATGAAGGACTGAAAGTTTAAGTGAGCGGGAGGAATGCATTTCACATCCGGGATGGGCATAAAAACTAAATACTTATTAATAATATTTTATCTTTGTCATAAAGTGTGTCTTTTTCTTTGTCAATAAATTTTTGTTCTTGCTACAAAACCAGCTTTTAGAATATACAAACAGGGTAAAAAAAAAAATAAGTTTTTAAAGTGAGGTGTACGGGTTTCAAATATTTTAATATTTGTTAGAATCTTTATGCACTTTTTATGCAGTGTGAATAAATGTATGTAAAGTTTACAGTTTAGCAGTTTCTAGTTAGGTAATTAATCTAAATTTGGATCAACTTTTACACATCATTGTTGCCATAACAACTTCCTGCAATTATAGTAGTGATAGAACAGGTTTTTAACAAACTTTTGTCACTTAGCAGAACATAATAGATAGAATGACAAGAAATAGATAATAAGTGTCAATAATATTAACCCATGGAGCGCCCCAAAATTACCATAGTATGGAACTCCTATACTAGTTACCAGCACACATGTGACAGTAGGGCGCTCCACGGGTTAAAAGACACAATAAACTTTTCATGATTTTAGTTTAGGAAAGGTGTACTCACATCTTAAATCCTTAATTCTTCTGGATCCATTTTCCCTCACTGGCCGAGCCTGGTTTGGTGCCACAATGTTTTTCTTACTTTGCAGCTCGAGTCACGATAAGTCTGACAATAAAAATATAATGAATAATTATGTATAATGACACATTTGTTTTTTGTCGATGTCCCCACTTCTATCCCTCCTCGCAGTGACGGTTTGGAGAGTAAGTTGTTTTAGTTTCAATTCTCAGCATGGAGTAGGTATAAGTAAAGAAAGAGCCTATGGAGTTACCACTGTTTCTTTACTCAAAGTTAATAAAACAAAAAATAACAAAAGGAATTTGATTCTAACAAAATAATTTGAGATGAATTTGGAAAACGTAACAAAAATAAGAAGTTGATCAACTATGGTTTATATGACAACCACTTGGTATGACGTGTTTGTCAATTCCCTTCGATGTCGAAACATGCGGATTCTACTGTACTTGTAATGCTGTGTATTTTAAATAAGAAAGTTTGTAATGAATTTTAGATATCTGAATGTTTGTTCTTAATCTAGTATTATAGCATAGTACTTACTAACTTCCATCCCTGCACTGATCTGTACCTACGAGCATGATTATGCATGCTCTCTTAGAACTTGTGTGCACGTGCAGCATTGCATTTTGTATCTCTGGATTCCGAGAGGCTCATGGATCTCCCTGTAGACGGACAGGGGATGCTGAGTGATATATTTCGCTAGCATTTTCTTTTGCGACGAAGCATCAACTGAAATTAAACATATTCATGATGACAAAACTAGTTAATGATCAAACGAACTATAAATTTATCTATGAATAAATTTGAGAAACTTACATTTTGGGTGGCATTTCCTTCAGTTTTCACAGCAAATCAGTATTTTTCTTTAACTTAGTTTGTATTTTCACTACTTACGCACTTACACTTACGCGATGCTTGTCAATGTCAATGTCTCAGCGAGCTGTCACTGTTGCCACTTTTGTTTAGTGTACGTACGATTAACAATTTAACACCACCTTGCTGTAGCCATGTCGATAAAGTCATATCGATAAACTATCGACATTTCTTACAATTTTA
Source organism: Cydia fagiglandana (assembly GCF_963556715.1). Lineage (NCBI taxonomy): Eukaryota > Metazoa > Arthropoda > Insecta > Lepidoptera > Tortricidae > Cydia > Cydia fagiglandana. The sequence continues at coordinate 19,731,324 of NC_085938.1, forward strand.
ATTTTACTTCAAAGGTTTGACGATATCTAAAATGAACAAAAACGCTTTTATTCTTTATTGTGGTTATCAGATCACAATTTTATCGTCACGCCCCAGCAGGGAACCAAGGGAAAGTTCAGATATTTAATTAAAATACATAAATACCTACTAAGATATGTGTTCCGCAATAATTGAAATACATACATACATACATACATATAATCACGCCTATTTCTCGGAGGGGTAGGCAGAGACCACGGATTTCCACTTGCTACGATTCTGACATACCTAAGCTCTATCGCTTCTTTCACATTCATAACATTCCTCATACACGCTCGCCGGTTTAGGGTGCTCTTGACCTGGCCTTTCTTCAGGATTTTCCCGATCTGATCAAAGAAAGTCCGCCGAGGTCTACCCCTTCCAACTCCCACTTCCACTTTTCCTTCATACACTCTTTTTGTCAACCTTATTTCACTCATTCTTTCCACATGTCCAAACCATCTCAACATACCTTTCATAATAATAATCATAATCACAGGGCAGCTTGTGGCGAGCTGTTGGGGAGTAACGACCCCACGGACCCGAGTGCTCCCGAGAGTCGGTCAGGGTCTCCGTCTCCGGCGTGTCTTCGTCGGTCGGAGTGGACCCCAAGGGGACCCGCAGGACTCTCAGCTCTGGCTTGCCTTCATTGGCCGTCCAGAGAGGAGTCGCTAGAGCTATATGCTCCAGGGGTGGAAGTGAAAGATGCATAAGACGCGAGTTGGCACAGTGGCTGTTAACAGTCACTGGGTAGAAAGCGGCGCACACCTCTCGACACCCCTGAGCCGCTCACACCGATGTTGCTCCTGGTCGTCTTTACGACGGCAATTTCAGGGGCCCATCTAGTCAGCGGCGAGTCACCGTCTGCCTCGATGACGGTGTTAACATTGTTATGGCAGGTGTCCGGACCTCTTTTACAATAGCCCAGTCTCATTGTCCACCCAAACATCAATCCATAGACCGGAATACTGTTCATTTTTTCTACAATAGTCCCAATGCCTGCTGCGACCGGTTCATGGGTGTCTATTGTTGCGCCTGTGAACGGGTTCCAGCAGGCGTTCTACATGACATTAAAGCTCTCCAAGGGGCCTCTACGTGTTGGATCTATATCCCCACGCAAGCCTATCAAAAGACCGGGATTTATAGGCCCGTGAAATCCAAAATCATAATCATATTTATTGGTAATATCATATTACATGTCACGATACATTTAACACTTAAGTACATAATATGTACATAATGTATAATAATATTCATAATTTACAATTTAACACAAGAAAATAAATACAGTACAACAGGATATGTATAATCTTATCCTACATTAAAGGAAAATAGCTCGTTATGATTATAGAAGGCCTGCTCGACAAGCCAGTTTTTCAATTTTGTTCTAAATACTGACGCACTAGGAGCAGCAATTATTTCGCCTGGGAGGTGATAATAAACCTTGCGACCCATGACGTGCGCGAGTTTTTTTGATTTCGCAAGTCTGGATGGTATGAGGGGTAATTCTCCGGCGCGCGCGCTTCGGGTTTCGGACCTTTGGTGAAACTCATTATTAATTGGGGTGGACTCCAATTCACCTCGTGTGGTCACAGCTATTTGTAATAATAATAGCGAAGGTAGCGTCAAAATACCTTTTAAATATTGGTTTCGCAGAAACAGTTTGTGGGACACGCGCTATAGCACGTACAGTGGCTTATTTTATAAAGCTACAAGTTACAATTTACAAGCGGAAGTCTCGTTCTAACAAATAGGGTTTGAAAGAGACTTCTGCTTGTAAACTGTAACTTGTAGCTTTTTTAAATGGGCCACTGCTCGCTTCTGAAGCCGAAACACTCTCTCCCACTCCGCGGCCCCCGCCCAAAATTCAACCCCGTACTGCAAGTGCGCGTGTACCGAAGCGAAATAGCAGGCACGGACCGTTTCCACCGGCAGGACCCGTGCAAGTCGTTTTAACGCGAAACATGCTGTCGCGAGTTTATTGCACACCTTATTTATGTGACAACTCCAGGTGAGTCCACTGTCTAGCTTAAATCCCAAAAATGGTGAGTTAGTGACCTGCTCAATCTTATCACCTTTAGCTAGCACTGATAACGATCTCATTTGGCGTCCGGAAAGAACAAAATTAATGAGATGAGTTTTTTGAGTGTTTAGTATGAGACCATTGATACTAAACCAGTTTGCTATTGTTTCGGCCGTCATATTCAGCTTTGTTTCCAGCTCCTCATATGATGCGGCATGCACAACAACCGCAACATCGTCAGCATAGATGAAGGTCTCTCCACAGTCGATAGCATTGGGCAGGTCATTCAACAGTAAAGAGAAGAGTATATTCGATACTGACGAACCTTGAGCAACGCCCATACTTGTTACCACTGCGTCAGACCGTACGCGGCCACTGTCAGCCATAACAACCTGTTTCCTGTTCCGTAGCAGGTCCGCCATCAACGCCAACGCGGGACCTCCTAAGCCATAGTGCCGTAGTTTGTCAGTAAGGAGGTTATGATCCGCGACGTCGAACGCCTTGGACAGGTCGCAGCAGAGGACGGCGACTTGGTTCTTATCCTCGCGGGCCTCCAGTATCTGACGGACCACGGCCCGTGTCAACGTGGTTGTCGAACGCCCTTTCCGGTACGCGTATTGTCTATTAGACAGAGCATTGGTTGTAACGAGAAAGTCGGTCAACCTAGAACTTAGGCCGTGCTCAAATATTTTGGCAATCACCGGGATAATCGCTACGGGTCTATATGCATCGATATCGGTCCTCTTTCCCTTCCCTTTGTATAGCGGTGATATTCGGCTTTCTTTCAGTGGGTCGGGAAAGACGCCCTCGCTAAGGCATCTATTGTACACAAAGGCGAGTATTGGAGCCATATCGACTGCTACTGAATGGATCAGTGTCACGAAGATGTCGTAAATGTCCCGAGTTGTTTTTTTCGCTATATAGGTGGTGATAATGCGGAACACTTCGTCTGGTGTAAACGGCTTTAGCTTAACGCTGCGATCAGCGGGCGGACAGGCGGCGTGTAGGGCTGCCAGAGCGAGCGGCACGTTGGCGGGTTTCTCAATTTTTGTTACTACATCTACATTCAGTCCACACTTTTCCCTTATCACACTGTTCCTAATTCTATCTTGCAATCTCACACCACACACACTTCTCAACGCTCTCATTTCCACTGCATTCACTTGGCTCTGATGCTTCTTCTGCCATACCCAACTTTCGCTACCATACATAAGTGTAGGCACCAACACCCCTCTATGAACAGCCAACCGTGCTTTTTGCGACACCTTCTGGCTGCTCATAAAAACGTTAAGTGCCCCATTCACACGATTCCCAGCATTCACTCTCCTTTCAATGTCTTCACCATGCTTACCGTCCCTAGTGAACAAGGTTCCCAGATACACAAACTCTTTCACTTGTTCCACTCTTTCTTGACCAATCGAAATTTCACAGTTTGTCATATTTTCTTCCTTTTCAGATACCATTACTTTCGTCTTGCTTACATTTATTTTCATTCCTTTCCTTTCAAAAGACCCATGCATTCTAGTCACCATCTCCTGCAACTCATCACCCGATGACGCTAGCAATACCAGGTCATCAGCGTAAAGAAGACATTTGACGGATAACCCACTCTCAGCCCACATTCATCATTTTTCAAATCATGCAAACTACTATCCATGAACAGATTAAACAGCCACGGTGACGCTACACATCCCTGCTGCCTAACACCCTTCTCGATGCTAAACCACTCAGTGTACGATCCGTTTACTCTCACACAAGCACTAGAATCCTCATAGAGCGATTTCAGTGCCTGAATGAGATGGCCGCTCAATCCATACATCGACAGTACCGACCAAAGTTCATTCCTCACCACTCTGTCATAAGCCTTTTCCAGATCCACGAAAGCGCAATAGATCTTTTGACCTTTGGCCAAATACTTTTCGGCTATGCATCGCAAGGAAAAGACTTGGTCCATACATCCCATACCCTTTCGGAATCCCGCTTGTGCATCCCATACTTTCTCATCGGTTTCTTTCACTACCCTTTCAATCAATATCTTTGCATACAATTTGCCGACGACGCTGAGTAAGCTAATGCCTCTGTAGTTTTTGCAATCCAGTTGTGATCCCTTTCCTTTGTAAAGAGGTATAATGACAGCCTTGCACCAGTCCCTGGGCACTTGACCGGTTCTAAAGCACATATTGAAAAGGCGATACAACTGACTTGCTACAATGCCTTGCCCAGCTTTCAGCATCTCGACAGAAACTTTATCATATCCCGCAGCCTTTCCTGATTTCATTCCTTTCAACGCTTTCACAATTTCATCCATGCTAATACTATCTTCATTCTCCGACACGTTTTCAATGCTTTCATTCAACTCCGAAATTGGCGTGTTTGTCTCCTCTCTATCAAACAAACTTTCAAAATACTCTTTCCATCTTTTTAAGATGCATTCTTCCTCATTCACTAATCTTCCATTCTTGTCTTTTATTGATTTTAGCTCAAAAGTCTGGGTGTTACCCCTGGCCAAACGAACGGACTTCCAGAAAAACTTTATATTTGCCTGGAAATCTTGAGAGAGCCTTTCTTCCATTTTATCTTTCTGTTCGACTTTCTTTCTGTCTACTAATTCCTTTACTGATACTTTCATTCTTCTATAATTCTTTTTCGCTTCACTGACTTCGTCAAATGAAGCAATGTGATTTCTTTGGTTAGCTCTTGTGGCTAGCCAATCCAACCACAACTTTTTCTTCTCACACACTGCTTCTTGCACTTCTTTATCCCACCAAACATACATCTCCTTTTTTCCTTTGTGCCTCTTACATACTCCACATACTTCACTTGCCACACTTACTACTTTATTTTTAAAATTATTCCACAACTGTTCAGTCTCACTAATCTCATTCATAGCTTCGAATTCGGTTTTAATCTACTCTTATGCTCCTCTTTTACTCCTTCTTCTTGCAAATTCTCCACTTTTATTCTTTTTAAATCGGCAGTAACTGTACGGGGTCTTTGTCGCCATCCTTTAAACAATCCACTTAATCGGCACATTACCAGGAAGTGGTCAGTATGGATACCCGACCCTCGATACACCCTGGAGTCGATAACATTCTTCCTAATTCTTTCATCCACTATCACAAAGTCAATCATACTTTTCCTTACATTCTCCGCCTCTCGAGTGTATAAATGTATCCATTTGTGGTCAAACATCGTGTTTGTTACACAAAGGTTCCACTCTTGGCAAATCTCTAACAAACTTCTCCCATTATCATTTACTCTCTCGTCACCGTGCATTCCAAGATCCTTTTCAAATCCGTCCCTTTTTATTCCTACCCAGCCATTGAAGTCACCTAACAAAATTAATCTTTCATTACTCTTACATACTTTCAAAACCTCTCTTAGTTCATCCCAAAATATCTGCCTTTCATCCCGAACGCGCTGTGATATACTCGCACCCCGGTCTACCGGAGCGTAAACACCTACCAAAAATATGCGCATCAGTCCCACTTTCAGTCTAATCCACATCAGTCTGGAATTCACACATTCAAATTCTCTCACACACTCAGCCATTCTTGCGGAAAGTACAACACCAACTCCCTGACAGGCGCGATCCGAACTAGGCACCCCAGACCAATACGCCGTGTAGGTTCCATGCATGGTGGTATCGCATCCTTTCCGTTTCGTCTCATTTACACACAAAATATCAATTTTTCTCTCATCCATCATCTGCAAAACCTCATTTAATTTCTCTTCCATTCCTCCTCCAACATTCAGCGTAGCAAAGCGGCTCTCCGTAAGCCGCTTGTCGCCCCCGCGAGAAACTAGACGTGACGGGTGGCGTACCACGTCGCCGCCATTCGGATGATTATTATAATTTTTTTGAATCTCCATTGCGTTCCCACGAGTAATAGGGATTTAAATGTCCACAACAGCAGAGCCCTGTACAGAAGCAAGGCGGTTCACCACTGTGTCCTGTGACCGCCAACACAGACACCCTCCGTTCAACGCCAGTACTACCCTCTGGCTATGCATCCCTCGGCACGGGTCGGCTAACACCTTGGATTTGGGGGTTTTATATTGGAGTTTTCCTTCTCCTAGACGGGTTGCAGCACAATGTGTTATTAACAACCTAAGTTCTGACCACTGTGGACTAAAAGCTTCTTTCAGCGGGAAAACTGAAGAAATTCCTCAAGACACTTTGTGTAGGCCGATTTCCGAAAGTCGCCTAGGTTTATTCAATCGTAATATTACTAAACAATTATGTTGTCTTTCATGTACCCAGGAAAACCCTGACTGTTTGAGTTCCGAGTTGTTTAATTGTATTAAAAAGGAATTTGATGCCTGTTTCATTCAGAAAAAGGTGCAAGGCAAGGCTAAGACTAAATTTAGCGACTGGGCTACACCGGATATTCACGAGAAAAGACGCCGGCTCTACGACTTATATGATTTAAAGGCAACTGATAAAAGACCGGAATTTCTGGAGTACGTCAAAAATTATTCTAAATCTTTTAAAATGTTGTGTGTCGCCGCTAAAGCCGATTATTTGTCGAAAAAGATCCTAAATTCCAGCGATAAAGTCAAAACTGTATGGCAAGTTATCAGTAATGAAACTGGAAAACGTAAACTGAAGGATCCGCACTACAACCTACGAATTGCTGACACTTTAGTAAGTTCCGACCGTGAAGTGGCAGATCATTTTGAGCGGTTTTTCTCGAATATCCCGGTAGAAACAACAAGATCCCTTAATTCATCGCCAGACGTCGCTGAAGAAATTTTGAAGACAAATGTGGCAGAATGTACAGAAATCTTCAAATTTTCGTATGTCTCATCGAATATAGTTCTTAAGACTTTTAGGTCTTTAAATTTAAAGAAAACAGAAGATCTTTGGGGCCTGTCTGTCAAAGTATTAGATTCCATCATTGAGTCAATTACACCATACTTAGCTGAGATTTTCAACAGATGCATTGATGCTGGAATTTTTCCAGATATTATGAAACATAGCAAAATTATCCCTCTGTTTAAATCAGGAACGAGAACAGATCCCACGAACTTTAGACCGATTTCAATACTACCGGCATTAAGCAAAGTGTTCGAGAAACTTATTCTGAATCAACTATTGTCACATTTCAACAGAAACAAACTGCTTGACAGCAATCAATTTGGTTTCACCAAAGGTCGATCAACTACTGACGCCGGTGCGGTACTTCTAAAACACATCTTTAATGCTTGGGAAAAAGCTCAAGATGCTGTTGGAATTTTCTGTGATCTGTCAAAGGCATTTGATTGCGTTGATCACGAAAATTTAAAGAGAAAATTAAGCCGCTATGGGATAAAAGCTAGTGCCCTTGACCTGGTCTCATCGTACCTTTCGGATAGAACTCAGCGAGTAGTTATTAATGGAACTCAATCGGCGGGGTCCCCGGTAGCCCTCGGAGTGCCTCAAGGTTCAATTCTTGGTCCCTTCCTGTTCTTGGTATACATTAATGACTTACCAAAAGTTGTGCAAGATAGACATGATATAGTGTTATTTGCAGATGACACTTCCCTTATATTTAAAGTGGACAGAAAGGAAAATAGCTTCGAGAGCATTAATGACGCGCTATCTACCATTGTAAACTGGTTTACGGCAAACAATTTGCTTTTGAACGCCAAGAAAACCAAATGCATCAAGTTTACGCTACCTAACGTCAAGCAGGTAAATAACGGCAAGATTAAAATAAAAGGTGATACGCTGGAATTTGAGGACCGAACTGTTTTCCTGGGAGTCACTTTAGACTCCAAACTGCAATGGCATGCACATATAGGCACTCTAGCCGGAAAACTTAGTTCAGCAGCCTATGCAGTGAGGAGAATCAAACAGCTGACAAACGTAGAGACGGCCAGGCTGGTATACTATAGTTACTTCCATAGTGTTATGTCTTATGGAATTCTGTTGTGGGGAAAAGCGGCAGATATTCAGACAATATTTGTGCTGCAAAAACGAGCTGTACGTTCCATCTATGGACTGGGCGCTCGAGTATCCCTAAGAGAGAAATTCAAAGAAGTTAACATTCTTACCGTTGCATCTCAATACATACTAGAGAATATTATGTATGTTCGGAAAAACATCCACGAATTCAAGGTTAACAGTGATATCCATAACTATAACACTAGAAACAAACATAAACTTGCCGTGCCCGCCCACCGCCTCCGTAAGGTTAGTACGTCTTTCGTCGGGAACTGTACACGTTTTTATAACAAAGTCCCCACTGATGTAGTGAATTTACCACTTCACAAATTTAAGTCGCACATTAAGCACTCCTTGTTATGTAAGGCGTACTACACTGTAAATGATTTTATAAACGATAGAGATGCTTTTAAGCCGGTAGCTTGATTGGTTTCATTAGTATAATAAGAATTAAATAAATATTGTTTTTTTTTACACTGAATTAAATATGCTAGTGTCCAGTAGAATTGACACATGAGACAATGATGTTCTCGCTTGATTATATTGTTTAATTTAATTTTAGTTTTGGACACTTGGAGACCTTATACATCTCTAAGTACATATTTATTTATTTGATTTTTATTTTTGATTGTACATACTTACCTATATTTTTAATGTTTCTGACACTTAGAGACCTTTACATCTCTAAGTCAACTTAGGCTAGTAATTATGTGAAGCTATATTACTGTCTTTTTATGTAACATATGAGCACAAAATGCCGTGTCTTACAGCTACATGTTATTACTATTTTAATATTAATATAGGCCGGTAGCTTGAACATGTCATGCTCGCTTAAAAGTCTTTGCTTACGGTGGCGTTGTTGATCGGGTCGCCACTTTCCCGAATGAAGGTTGAGGGAGGCGATGGCTGAGATACGCGTCATACTCGTGAACGGGTGCTGTTTGTGGAGACTGGTCTGTTAAGCTAACACGAGCTATTATACTTAGTAACTTTTATTAATTAATTACAGTGAGACGCCTCATTCTGTTCTCGTATGTTTCTTTTCTTTTAATGAATGTATTAATTATACAGGATATTGACTCTTGGAGACCTTATACATCTCTAAGGATAACTTGATAAACTATATAATCTTATAGTTCTGACACCTAGAGACATTTACACCTCTAAATATTATAGATTTTTTTGTGTGTGTGTTTTTTTATCTGTATTTTGTATGTAATTCGACATTAAGAGACCATATACATCTCTTAGTAATTGTAATACGTTAGATTGAATTGTTAGTTTTATTTTATAAAATTGTTGATGTTATTATTTTTGCTTTTATGTAAATTCAATGTTGACGTGTAAAAGTGCCCTTGTGGCCTATTTGCTGAATAAATGTTGATGTTTGATGTTTGAATGCTAACGAGGCCTATCTCCCCGGGCATATAATTGAAATATTTTATTATATTCTAATATATTTATTATTCATTAGCATTTCAATTATGTATATGTTTAACGAAGATATTGAAGCTTCAATTAATAGCTATTTCGTTCCGCTGTGTAGCGTTTATCGATATATAACATGATTAAAATCGACTTTTCACATCCCTAAAAGAGCACACATACACGTTTTTACGCACACATACGTAGGCTTAGCAAGGTTTTATCATATCGCGCGTGGAATCGACTGTCGTCTTCTAACGATAGTCGTAATTATATCGTTTTGCTGAACATGGCAACGGGCTACGATAAGAAAATCACGTCGATATCGTATAAAGTTATCGACAATCATTCATTAGTGACCACGATTCTCTATGCCTAGAGTTTTCCGGCCTTATTGAATTGTCGGACATGTGTCGGATGAAGTTTCAACGTGAATAGCTAGTTTTATTATTATACTACCAATTTGAAAGGTGGTTAAATGAGTGACATCCGTATATATATTAGCTTACATTATAATTTGCTCGGATTATTATGACTTTTTGTATCTGTGCAAGCAAACCTTTTCCGTTTAAAAAGTTTTTATTCTGTTTGACAACAAAGAGTTGAAAATTATTTGGCTTTCATACACAAACAACACCCAATTTAATTTTCATTGCTGTGTTTTTGAAGAGGAAGAAATGTAAGTTGCACAAAACAACAAAAATGTAAGTTGCACAAAACAACAGTAATTTATACAATATAGTTTCGTGCAGTTGGTTTATTCGTTAACTTAATATTTGACTGTTTTTTTCAGCCGATCAAATGCCGTACAAATACGGATGCTGGTGGATTACATGGCGAGTAACACGAGATTTGCAAACCGCGAATACAATGGGCCTCTCGGAGCGCAAAGATATGAAGCGCAATGGGAGGCCCTCGCACAGGCGCTCAGGGAGCACGGGCCGGATAAATCTGTCCAGGCTTGGAAAGTGGTAAGTAAATATAATTCCCATAACTAGGATCGCTCTGTGACTTGTCTGCAAAGAAGTCTTTCTAAACATGATAATTATTTAAATTAATTTTTGAATGAAATTACTAGAGATTGAATGGATAGTTGTTTGGCCGGATACCGGATACCAAATATCCGGTGGATCTCTAGAAATTGCAGTGCAATCTGTATAATATAAATAGTGCCATCATTATCACAACTTAATAATGTGGAAGTATAGTATAATGGCAAGTAAAATGAACATCTTAATTATATCTAAGGCATATTGTTATACATTATAAAATATAATAATTATTATTTCAAAAACAGGTATAGGAATATAATTTGGCTGCTTAATTTTAAGGTGTCATTTAAAATTGCATGTGTCAATTATATTTTTTCTGTCAGACATGGCGTGACTTGAGCCGAAAGGCTCGGTCAAATAATGCTGCAGCCAACGGGGCTCGGGCCCAGACTGGCAATGCTGTGGAAATACCAATGGTCAGTCAGGAGGAACAGCTAATCCTGACTGCAATCGGAAAAGATACCTCCGAGGGAGTGGGTCCGGCGGAGTCAAGGATTGGAGATGTAAGTTCACATTTTTTAAACCATAGATAAATAAGTAAGCTCACCTGTCAGGTTAGGTTTTTTATAATGTGTTTACTATGTATTTTTATTGTTTTGTAACTTTTTTATATTTTACTTTTATATTCATATTTTAAACAACCTAACTTGAGTTGAAAAAAATATATAAAAATAATAATAGTTTTAAAATGTTAATTCACTTGATGCTATGGCAACAGCTTACAAGAAAATTGTCCTTCTGTTGTACATTAAGTGCCCTATAAGGGCCACATGCACCATTTACTATCCCGAGGTTAACCGGTTAAACCTGGAGTTATCATGGATACCAGTAGAATTTGACACTGGGTTAACCGGTTAACCCCGGGTTAGTGGGTGCAAGTGGCGCTTAGTAACACATGGAGGTAATTGACATTTAATAACATTCATTTGGGTTTGGTTTGATTTTGTTTGATATTTTACATTTAACATTTGCTTGGGGTTGGTATAGTGAAACATTTTGCTATTTTATTCCCCAAAGGGGCGGCTCCCAACCCAATATTAATTTTTATGGCGCAACTCTGGGGTGACATAGAGTACAAAATAACATTTAACTGACTTTGGAAAAGGAAAAGCTGCTTTATTTATGAAAAAAAAAAACCGTAGTCGGGTAAAAGTTTTAACAACGTTTTGCTTTTTAGGGTTCCGTACCCAAAGGGTAAAACGGGACCCTATTACTAAGACTTCGCTGTCCGTCCGTCCGTCCGTCCGTCTGTCACCAGTCTGTATCTCACGAACCGTGATAGCTAGACAGTTGAAATTTTCACAGATGATGTATTTCTGTTGCCGCTATAACAACAAATACTAAAAATAGAATAAAATAAAGATTTAAATGGGGCTCCCATACAACAAACGTGATTTTTGACCGAAGTTAAGCAACGTCGGGCGTGGTCAGTACTTGGATGGGTGACCGTTTTTTTTTTGCTTTTTTTCCGACTATGCTGAGTTTTCGGGTGCTGGGAACAGTGTGGCTAGCAGCACGTTTGCTGCTACTACTGAAAATTTCGTTGTTGTTCCAACCTCCACCACCGCCACACTTACTAGGCCCGTGCTCAGCGAACAACCCCACTACTCCGCCTCTCATTTGCCCTCGTCTCCTTCAGCCAGCCCTGCATACTCCACGCTTTCTGTACTGCCCTTAAGTCCTGGACTACCCGAACGTCCTTCCCGTCCGTCTCTTGCCGCCCGTCCCGTCCCCTATGCTCGTCCAGCCGTAACCGCCCAACCCGCACGTCTCGCCCTTCCTGCACGACAAGTACACAGCTCGATGTACGTGGATCCGCGCCCCGCTGGCGTACATCCATACCCCACGCTACTGCGACTACAACAACCCACGCAGCCTGCCCGTCCGCCCCGTAACCGCACTACGGAACCGGCACCTTCTACAGCACGGTTTAACCATCTGCAGCATGAGCATAACAATATTTTAAGAGTAATTAATTTATTACGAACTAATCATTCTATTCTTTAAGGTCAGGTGGGGTAAGAGAAACATTGTTTGTTTTACTGGGGACAAGAAAAACAGTAGACTCTGACCACCACGCTAATTTAGCACAAGCTTGGAAGTAAGAATGCATAATCCATACTTGACGTACCATTCCCTGCAAGTATTTCTCTTGCCCCGATATTTCGCTTACCCCATCTGACCTTATTTATGTTTTGACTATTTTATAAATATATGAGCAATTCCGAAATCTACATTTCCGGATTGCTCATATCGCACAATACAGCTTAACTAAATAACACAAGAACCAACGTCCGAGAAGAGGGTATGAAAGGAATGAATGAAACCTTATGGAACTTATAATTAACATGCATTTCATTGAATGACTAAAATTTTATAAATTGTATGTATAAATGTCAATCTCATAATGAAAAAGTCAACGATGATCAACACAACCATATGCTGTGGGGCCGGGAGGTAAGTCATGCGCTAACGCATGTCCTCATAGCGGAGTCAGTTATGAAGTTGACCCAAAAAAATTTTATTAAGCTATGAGCTTCATCACATATGATCTTTGAGTAATTCTAAGCATTTCAAGCCTGGGAGGCAATAAGGGAAGGGGGGTACAAAGATGGCCGCCACCCGTCATCATTCAAAAAAATCTGTTCTGGTCCTGGTGGCTACTAGGGCAAGTTTGGTATCATTTTCGTATAAACCGGAGACGTAGAATTCATTGCTGATATTTGTTTTTTTCAGCTTCATATTAATTTTACAAGAAAAACATAAAAATATGAAAATTTAGGATGGAGATATTTGCTTTGAGAGCTAATAACTTTTGTATAGGGGCCAAAAATATCATATAAAAAATACTATAATCAAGCGTAATTCATGCAGATTCTAAACATATACACGTTGAGTAATATCCTACTGCAAAAAGATGGTGAAAAAATTATTAAATGACCGCAGCGCGGGTAGTTGGACTTTCGTTTATCTTGCGGACCGTCGTTTATCTTACAAAATGATCGAGTACGAGTATCTACGTAGGTATGCTTACTTTGCTAGATTTTATGATAACGAATAAAATACTTTCATCCATACATAATTCATCATACAGACATAATTTTATGCACTTTAATTTTAATGCACTTGCAACGATTTGAGTGGGGCCTAGTGTTATTTGACCGGTGTTTTCTGTAAGGTGGAGGTAAGTCCGTAGTTCCCCAGTTGGGCTCTGCTCGGATAGATCTGGAATGACATCCGCTGTGCTGTGGCCTACCACACAAAGCGAGATGACATTTACAGTGCCCATACCCCTCTTTTGAACGTAGTTTAAGGATATACCCGGGTCCAAAATTGGGTCCGAGAAATAACTATTATAAATGAAATTATTCTAATAAAATAGCGCTCTTATTTTTGCTGATAATATTAAAACACTATTTATGAGAGAAATTGTACTACTTAGGAAGAGGCAAAATATTTATTTTCACGATAATTTTCATGCTATAACTCACTTTAAGTAATTTTATAAAGTTATTACTTGTTGTTTTTAATAAATAACTTCAACCTGCACATAACATTCATTTGGATTTGATTTGGTTTGATTTTGTTTGATATTTTACATTTAATATTTGCTTCAGGTTGGTGTGGTGAAAAATTCTGTGTTTCACTCGGCGGCAAATTTTGTTTAACCCTCGTTCTTTGAAACCCTTACAACGCTCAAGATTCCATTTTTCGAACCACTCACTACGCTCGTGGTTCAATTTTGAAATCTTTCGCTTGATCGGGTATCAATATTAGCACGAGCGGTTAAACAACAACTTTGCCCCCTTGTAAAACAAATAACTATTATGCGGAGCTTACATTTAGAAATCATAACAGCTATTTATATTTGTCATACTAATATAGGTTATGCAAGTATGACTTGGTGACAAACCAACGAAGCCCCGAACCTACCTTTTTTTTTTTTTTTTAAGAGGGGAAATGCATTACGCATACCACCCGGCGCGGGGACGGGCCGGGATGGTTATGTGGGACTCCCTGTTGTGGGCTAATGAGACCCCAGGTTTACCCACTAAAACCCCTCTGTTTGCCGCCTCAAGGCTATAAGGCGGGGCACGGGAAACGACCGAGACCATGCTTCCGAAACCCCGCCAGCGGCTGTCCGATCTTTGGACTCGACATCGGAGGAAGTATTCCTCTGTCACTTTAAAAGTGCGCCATTAAGTCGGCGTACTGGCCATCCCAGGGACCCTCGTGTAGGCGACAGGCGTCCCCGAGCCTGCCGCCCACGGGTACCCTTAAGGGGGAAGTCGACGGTCGTACGCCAAACGCCTCCGTCCTACGCGCTTGCGGCGCATCGGTTGGGAGGCTGGATCTTCTTCCCTTTCTCTTTCCGCGGTCTCTTTCCTAGATATTACATCTTCGCAGAAAGAGACCACCGCTTTCCATGATCCCTCGCTGTCTGCCATAGTTTTCACCACGGCAGGCAGGGAGAGGTCGCGCCCTACTACAGCCACGAGTGTGGCCCGCTGTTCTGTCCAAGCTGGGCATACAGCCAGCGTATGTTGTGCCGTGTCTTCGGCAGCACCGCACTCGTGGCATATCGGCGTCGGTTCTCGGCCCAATCTGTTGCACAGATATCGTCCGAAACATCCGTGTCCTGAGAGGACCTGCGTCACTCGGAATGTTATAGGGCCATGGTCCCGGTCAAGCCATTGTTTTAGGACCGGACGTATTGCCTCTATAGTTAGGTGACCAGCAATCGGATGCGCCAGTCTCTCCTCCCAAATGTCCACCATTTCCAGCCGAATTGCTTCGCGCCGTCCATCAATTTCTCTTGGTGCTGGTGCCTCATCCCTCTCATGCATATCCTCGCGCCAGCGGTAAACAGCTGCGAGGGCTCTTGCATCGAGGTCCCAGGGCAAGGATCCCGCTAAAGCACACGCAGCATCCGTAGATATGGTACGGTATCCCCGGATTACCCGCAGCGCCATTGCTCTTTGCGCTTTCCTCAGCTGGGTAGCGTTTTGCCTTCCAATGGCGTCAGCCCAGACGGGTGCGCCATATAACGCCATGGAGCGAACGACTCCCGTGTACAAACGGCGGCATGAAGCCTTGGGCCCTCCCAAGTTCGGGAGTATACGCCCCAGGGCCGCCGCTGTACTGAGCAGTTTTGGAGCCAAGTGTTCGAAATGGGCCCGAAAGTTCCATTTGCTGTCAAGTATGACGCCCAGGTAGCGCAAGGTCGGCTTGACAGCAATCGGGACCCCGCCTACTATGATTTGGGCTCCTACCGGAGGACCTCTACGGTGGCCATAAAAACAAATGGCCTCGGATTTCTGTAGGCCGACTTCCAGGCCCAACCGCCTTATTCGGTTGACAACGTGGGCTACACCCGCAGTTGCCAGAATGGCCGCATCTCGGAAACTGGGCCCGCGGGCCGTCACCAACGTATCATCGGCATAACAAAACACGTCAACTCCAGGAAGGTTTGCCCCCCGCAGGACCCAGTCGTAGCCGACATTCCAAAGTAGCGGGCCCAAAACCGATCCTTGAGGGACACCGCACTCCATCCTTTTCTGTCCCCAATTTCGCTGCCCAGGCCAGGTCACAAATCGCTCACTTAAATAGGCCCTGATGATATGGGCCAGGTGAGGAGGAGCCCTGTGGTAGCGCAAAGCTTCATTTACAGTTTCCCAGGGCATGGTGTTGAAGGCGTTGGCTATGTCTAAAGACACAGCCAAGACGACCTCGCCCCGGGAAATCGACTCCTGTGCGAGCCTTTTCACTTGCAGAATCGCGTCCACTGTTGAACGGCCGCTCCTGAAGCCGTATTGATTTTTGGCCAGGTCTGGACCAACCTCTCTTAGATGCTTGATGAGGCGGGATGCTATGATGCGCTCGAATAGCTTCCCCACCTCATCAAGCAAAACAATCGGCCGGTACGCTGAAGGCGAATCAGACGGACGACCCTCTTTCTTTAGCAGGACCAGTTTTCCCGATTTCCATGCTACTGGGAAGCGGCCCTGCTCCAGGCATGCCGTGAAGAGACGGATAAGACGCGGCTCCAGTTCTTTCAACGCGAGAGCCCAAGCGCGGCCAGGGACTCCATCTGGGCCGGGGGCAGTGTTCTTGGCTCGCATCTTAATCACTGCTACGCCAAACTCAACCGTTGTTACAGGTGGCACTTCAGCTTCCTCCACTTCGTCTGCTCGTGGTGGTGCCATTGCTGGCGGCCTGTTGTTTCTTCCCCTAGGGAACAATGCCGAGACAACGTCGCTGACAAACTCTGGTTCTAGCGTTTGGGTGAGCGGGGGGCCCCAGGAGCGCAATTTGTTCCTTACGAGCTTGTAGGGCCGACCCCACGGGTCCACATTCAAGGTGTCCAGGAATGCTTCTCTCGCAGCGTCCATGGCATTTCCTATGGCGGCTCTTAGGGACTTCTTTGCCTCCTTATACAAGGCGTAAAGGTTCCTTTCTGCGTCTTCGTCTGTTCGTCGGCGCCTCTGCCTTGTGTACCGACGCCGCGCGGCTGTACAGTCCTTGCGCATTTGTGCAAGCTCTGCAGTCCACCAGTACACCTTTCGTTTTTGTGGTGGAGGCTTGGCTCGGGGCATCGCCGTATCGCATATTAGTGTCATGGCATCCCGGAACCAGGATGCTTCCGTCTCCACCACTACTTCACCTTCCGGTGAAGGAAGCCACGCCTGTACAATAGCCGCCTCTAAAAGAAGGTCTCGATCCATTTTACCGAGAGCCCATCTTGGACCTCCGCCGCCAATCGGTAGCCTGCAATTTTGGCCAGTTTGAACTGATGGCGATGTGGAGACGTCGTAACGAATGTACAGGTGATCGGACAAAGTCTCCACATCTTCCAGTACCCTCCAATCATGGACACAGCGTGCCAGGGCGGCATTTGTGAAAGATAGATCCACTATTGATCCGCCTTGTTGCCGCACGCACGTGTTAGCGACTCCCTGGTTGGCTAGAGTCAGCCCTGACGCAAGTGCCCACTCTTCAACGACCTCACCGCGCACGTCCGTCGCCGGCGAACCCCACGCAGTGGACTTCGCGTTAAAATCTCCAGCGACGACCACTGACCCCCGGCCATAAAGCTGGCTGACTCGAACCTACCTAACTAACCTAACCTAACCCAACCTGAAATTGCGGTTGTACATGATCTTATTTGTTAAGCGAGCCGCCCTCCTCTTTAGACATGGGGATACCTGTGTGTATTTTTTTAACCTATACCAGAATTATGTCTGTGTACTGGAAACTGCGGACATTAAATATACAGAAAGCATTTTATTCGTCATCATAAAATCTAGCAAAGTAAGCATAGTTACCTACGTAGATACTCGTACTCGACCATTTTATAAGATAAACGCCGCCTAGCGAGAGTCCAACTACCCGCGCTGCGGTCATTTAATTATTTTTTCACCATCTTTTTGCAGTAGGATATTACTAAACATGTACATGTTTAGAAGCTGCATGAATTGCGCTTTATTATAGTATTTTTTGTATGATACTTTTGGCCACTATACAAAAGTTATTAGCTCTCAAAGCAAAAAAACCTCCATCCCAAATTTTTATCTTTTTACGTTTTTCTTGCAAAATTACTATGAAACTGAAAAAAACAAATATCAGCAATGAATTCCACGTCTTCGGTTTATACGAAAATGATACCAAACTTGCCCTAGTAGCCACCAAGACCAGAACAGATTTTTTTGTATGATGTGATGACGGGTGGCGGCCATCTTTGTACTCCGCCCTCCTCGACTAGACGCACGCTTCTTATCGCCTCCGAGGCTAGAAATGCTTAGAATTACTCAGAGATCACATGTGATGAAGCTCATAGCTTAATAAAAAAATTTTGGGTCATATATGGCAGCGATCCGTAACTGACTCCAGTACAGAGTTGGTAAACGTTGTAAACCTGAAATGCAGATGGCGCTAGTGACATTCTCACAGTGGTTAAATAGTTTTCTTCGCAATGGTTGAATTCGCGTTGAATGGCGGATGGTCATGGTCAGCTACCGGAATTGGTAACGCATTGGACCGGCGATCCAAAAATGTGGGTTCGAGTCCCACGTTGACCAGAGTATTGACATCTGTACATACAATTTATACATAGATTGTAATGTGGTATACGTCCAACAATAAAAAAGGAAAAAATATTTAACGTTTGGGCTACAATTTTATTTATCTCGATCTCTTGGCTGTGATATATTCGTACGGCAATTTTATTATTACTAATCTGTTTCATTATACTTATTAATCATATTTAAGTAACCAAAATAGCTCCTCATTAGTGTGCGGTGTATCAGTGTTTGGTAGTACCATAATAGTCAAGCCAATTACCGGGTGTGGCCTGTAACACGAGCAAATAATTAAAACGTAGATTGTACTCCTCAAACGGTGACAATTTTGTTCAACAACTTTTAAAAATTATGAAGTAAGTATTTAGACTCCCTATTTTTCATACAAAATAAATATTATCTTCAATGGACGCCATATCATTGTGATTGACGTTGCTTGTCACGCCTTAAAACATTACAAAATTCGCAACACATTGCGTCTTAGAATAAACTTTAAAATGTATTCAAAATCAAACCACAAGTTATTTTTAAAAGTCGCTGAACAAATGTTGGTCAGTATGAGGAGTACAGTCTACTGTTTAATTTTTATGTATGTATGTATGTATGTACTATGCAGTAGTAGTAACACGCGAACGAATGGACAAACACGCGTTACCCTGAGGTTGAACTAACTATCTACTTAAAGGCTCATTCTCTGACCCATTGATGTATATATTTAAGGACTGGCCTTACGGGCAATAAGAATGGGGACAGTACAGCGGTGTGATACCGCTACAACGCGATTGGTTGATGATCGCATCACGCGCGCAATTGGTTGATGAGTTTGCATCACGCGCGCGATTGGTCGCAACTAGTTGCGTTAGGCTGCACGAATTCGTGAGTGACACCGCTTGACTAGTACCATTTTTAGTGCCCATAAGGGCCATAACGCCAGTCCTTATATAGATAAAGTATTTTAATGTTGACCTTGCCAAGGAGCAAGACCTTATTTCAGTTTATGAGAGCCTTTGGGATACAATATTATTAACGCCTGAATTACTCAAGATTCCTCAGATCCACAGATAATAAATGGTTCCAGACCGTTAGTCACCAAACAAGTCTGTATTCTGCGTTTTTGTTCCTTTGGGTTTGTTATATATAGCAAAGAGAATTTGAAATAGAGGCGAATTGTCAAAGTAAATTATGTAGCCACAGTAAATTTGCTGCCATTTTTCGACAGTAAATTCAAACTGTTAGAACGCCATTTATTTGACTTTGATCCTTATTCATTCACTGATATGTATTAAGCTGTTAAATATTAATATTAACGCCATCTACTCGACACTAGACCAAAGATATGGTGCAATCTTTTCGAGCGTTGGCGCCATAACCTTAATTTTGATATTTAACAAATTAACACATATCAGTGAAAAAATAAGGATCAAAGTCAAATAAATAGCGTTCTAACAGTTTGAATTTTCTGTAGAAAGATGGCAGTAAATCTACAGTACATTAATTTACCATGACAGTATCTAGTGACATGTTTTGGTTTATCCTCATTCGATAATTTTTGAGTATTTGTCAGAGAGATCCAATTTACATAGATGGATGTGACTTTAAAAGTAATCCCACTGACCTAGACAAGTCTGTAACGATGTGCTATTAAAATTAGTAGCAGCCCAAGTAACACAACGTAGCTGAATATTGTTTGAATAATAGAGCATGCCGTACTTAATGCTGAATAAGGTAGCTGTATAACAGCTGAATAAGCGTTATACAGACGTTATACAGAACGTTTGGGCGCAAAGTGGGCAGTGCCCACGCCGCTTATTTCTGAATAACAGTAATGTAATAGCTATATAAGTGTGTGCCCACACATTGAATCGCTGAATAACACTTGTATAGAGGCTGTCAAAAGCTTATATACCGCTTTTAAACCAAAGTTATCCAGCTTTGTACACAATGAATCAGTTATTCACACGTTATGAAGCTTTTGGTTCCAAAGTGCATTTTTACAGCAAATATATTCAGATATTTGTGTTAAATCAATGATTTGTCTTCCATTTTAATTTGTGAACTCGTGTCAAAGTGTAGTTTCTGCAGTGAAAACTTACAAAATAAGGAGGACATCACCCATATATTTATTTGATGTTTACATAACTTCAATTTCATTGCGCATGCGACTTTACTGTTAATATATATATGCATTTTATTTAAAATTTTAAAGCGCCGCGTAAATAATGCACCGTTTCAAAAGTAAATATAGAAAATTTACTACTCCACATTTAAATTTGTAATTTTTCTGCGGTGTTTAGATGTTTTAGTGATATAAAATGTACTTTAACAAGTTATGCTACGATAAAACTAGTTTAATAAATGAATAAAATGGGTTTTTCAGTTCATTTTCAATTCCTATATAATTGTAGAGGTTAGAAAGTGAGCAACCGTAATGGCGTCCGACTGTGCTGAATATAAGCTGCTGCCACAGCTATTATTGTGCTAATATCTGAATAAGCATTCACATTATTCGCGTTACTAAGCAACATGTTAGATAATAATGGTCTTAACACAACAAGTTTTGAATAACATCAGTATAATAGTAATTGTTTTCTCAATCTTAAAGCCTATTAGGGTTCTATACACAAATAGTAAAAACCACATAGATCCTCACTACTTTGATGATAAAACATTATAGGTATGTAACACGGGCAATATTCAATCCTACTTCCCACTAATATTATAAACGCGATATAATATATAAGTTATATGATACATCTGGGGGCACGGCCGTTTACACAGTTATTTTTTCCGTTATCAGTTCCGACAAATATGTAGTAGGTAAAGGTAACGCAAAGATGTACGACGTGAGTACGAAGATGTATATAGTATGAGTATGGTATGGTTACGAGTATGGTATGAATATGAATATGGTATAGGTGCGAAGGTGAGGGTATATCATTCATTCATTCATATTAGTAGCGGGTATCACGGGTATGAGTACAATTAAGTATAGTTTGATATGGGCAGTATTGTTTAGGTATGAGTACGAGTACAGTGTGGGATGGGTATGAGTAGACCCACTTGAAAACTAAAAAAAGTCTGTTCAAAATCGACAGGAGAATCGATTTCGCTATGAGGGTGTTCGACTCATTTCTAGGTTCGAAATGAGTGCGCGTGCAAGTCAGTGGAATGATTAAATTGTTTTAAAATAATAAACAAGTACGATTATGACCGTGTCTGTTTCTTAAATCCAATTTGTTTACTCCGAAATCATGCAATGTTACTATCCGGTATCCGGCCGAATAGAAGGTCACTATCCGGTATCCGGCCGGATAGTAAAATAGTGGCCGGATAGGCCGGATAGTAACCGGATATCCGGTGCATCTCTAATTAAAAGAACAATGCATCTTGTGTAAAATAACCAATCGAAGAGAATTGTTAAGAAAACTAAACCTCGATTTTTTAAATAATGGTTGGATTAAAGAATATGCGTATTTATTCTTGATGCGTTCAAAATAAAATAAAAACACGCTCAAGCTCAAAGCAATCAGACTCAAGTAGCACTGTTGACCGTGTATAAAGCTACGGAACCCTCTCCACTGCGCACTTGTTGATACTAAGCAATAGTTTGAATAGCGCTTCTCATTGCGTTCATTTTGCAGCTTTTAGCAAGAAAATATAGTATATGTGTACTAAAATCGCTATAACTTAAGTATAAGTGTTGTTTTAGTATTTATTATTCAGACGTTATGTCAATAAAAGCCATAATTAACCCATATATGCAGCTACTGAATAACAAATAATATGTGGATTTTATTACAGCTTCCAGTAATAGCGTCCACCTTTATTCAAAAACTAGCGTTAAAACAGAAACTGCAACCGCTTTTATACAGTTGAAAGTCTTCACCGACGCTTCTTTTCAGCATTTAGTAGCCACTATCACATTTTTCTTAATATTGTCTGCTTAAAATCATACAACACAGAATATATACAGCTAATTGCTGCTAATGCTGCTATTATGCAGCTTTTAGTAACCACAAATGCTTTAAGCTGAATAATGTCTGAGTAACTGTGTAAGAAATAAGTATTATTCAGCTTTAATATGCAAAACCGATACTATGCAAAATTTATTCAGCATTTATTGGTATAAAGGCCCCACTAGGCCCACATATTTTCTTATTCCGAATTTAGTAACTTCCACCGCATATACACAAAATTTATGCAATCTTAATTTGAATAAGATGATAATTTTACTCTATTATCCTGCTTGTGTGTTACTTGGGAGACTTGTCTTGATATGGCTCTATAGTAAGCGTTTTTAATTTAGAAGACATGTCAAGATCGCTTACCTTCTTTCAAGTTCTTTCTAATGCTAAAAATAACGAACTATAGTTAATATCTCATACATAGAATAAAGGAACTACTTCTTAATTATTATAATAATTATATTACAAATACAAATACAAATGCGTTTATTTCATTACTTTTTACATATTTTGTTAATATTGTTTCAGTAATCTTTTGGAGGAGACGGAGAACATAGAAAACTTGGAGGATACTGAAATAATGGAAGAGGAAGATGATTAATAGTAGTTAATTAATGTGACTTCATTCTTTCACACTTCTTCATGTAAGGCGTTATGTTTGTCTACACTCAAGTATACAATTGTGTTTTTAGCTACTAATACGAAAAAATTATATATTTATAATTCTTAAATAACTCAATTCTAATATCAGAGAGTTTATCTTATTAGTCCCTTATACCCTTAGAGCATTTGATAACTGGAGTCGCCATTGAGAGCTTACCCCTCTACCGAAAAACGCACAATTTTGCAAACTTTTGTATAAACTGACATGGCTATTTGTACATTACATACAAATCATGCAATACATTTGACGTCCCCTCCCCCGCAAAAATCGGCAGACTGTTTCGTACAGAAAAAGACAGCGATGCCGTCTCAAGTTACTAAATGCTCTAAGCTTATACTTACCTATTTAGATATTTAATTCTTAATGGAGAACAAGTAGCCAAATTTCATTTGAGATACCTTGGTGATATAGGTACATTCTTACGTGCTATGGTGGTGGTTTAGGTTCTACAGTTCACAGAACCTCCCTTCTATTTAAAGTTGTAAGGTTTTGAAAAGGTTACTACAATAAGGCAATATAGAGGGCGCTACTAGGCCGGTTTACGTGAAACCGGTTCATATCTGCATTCAAGGGAGGAAGAAAGGAAGGAAAGTAGATTGTTAACCAAGTGACGAAAGGCACTAATGTCATATAATAGAGCGCTATTATGTCCGAGACACTACGGTAGACTAGTGCTCGACGCTGCACTAGTATTCGACATGGGCACTTTATGTCAAAGTGACAAGGATTAAATTTGAATACAGAAAAATCTTCGCCGTTCAAATCTAACCTATATTACTTTGACATAAAGTGAACGAATAATATATAGTGCAGCGTCGAGCA
This sequence comes from Cydia fagiglandana, assembly GCF_963556715.1. NCBI lineage: Eukaryota > Metazoa > Arthropoda > Insecta > Lepidoptera > Tortricidae > Cydia > Cydia fagiglandana. The sequence continues at coordinate 19,755,300 of NC_085938.1, forward strand.
CTAGTACTTCTACCTTAGGTCCGTGGGGTAGGGGGGCTCAGGGGCTCCACAAGGCGCTCAGGCCGCTCAGCAAACGCCTAAGGGAGGCGACAAGTGACCCTCGCGCAAAGATTGGCCATAGCAATCGGCATTAAATATTGGGCACCCTATGACCCTACCAAGGGCGCAAAATTTTGATAGGTATTTAAATTTTTTAGCTTTAGCTATCTTATATAATTATTAACCTTTTGGCCGTCGGACCTAGTCCGCAAAGACGCTCACTCACACGCCAGAGCAAATTTTAAGTAAACAACTAATAAAAAGTTTAGGGATTGCAAATAGTGTTATCGATATTTACAATTTATGGTAAAAATCTTTTCAATTTAGCTTTGTTCTTATCCAGCTTTAATTTATTTCCAAATTGCCAAAATTAAACATATGTTTTACACCCGAAAATGTTTAAAACATAGGGATTTATAATCAAAAACAACCACTAAACAATGTCGATTCAAGACGTAATATCGCCGCACTAGGCTGTACGAGAAGTCTTTTATACAAGACAACGGCGCGCATGGACTGTCCGCAGTGCACACCGACAAGGACTGTTTCCGCGCGGATTAAGTAATAATAGCCTCTAGGTCAACGGCGTAAGCGCTTGTCGGTACGTAAACTTTATTAGCGTAACGTTAAAGCCGCGCATCATGTGTCGATAACGTAAATATACCGGAACTGTTTTGGTGAAAATTACACGTGGGTTGAATTTTCAATGAGTGAAGAAATTATTCCGGAATTAGAATCATTCATTATAATTTCAGTTTGGTATACATTAATCTACTAAAATCTTACCAAATTAACGACGAATTGTTATAAAAAAATAACACATTGATGTCAATGTTAGATAGGTACTTACTTTTAACAAAAAACTAAAGTCTGATAAATAGGTATGTCCATCTGTACTAGTCTTATACGAAGCGGTCGCTGCGGTTTATCCCTTCCCACTACGACGCTATCAGCTCAAAATAAAATCAATTATTTATTTTATTTTTTTATTTATCTTTTCTGCAATTAGTCAACAATCCACAAGGGGAAATTTACTTGTCTGACCCTAGTTTTTACAGCTAAAGAAGCTGCCTGAACTTTACATATAGTTATTATGCCTATCTGTCTCTCGTTTATTACCTACTCTTTACCAACAATTGGCGATTAACAAGGTTTCAAATACTTAAATAAAAACATATTTCTGACTTTATTTTACTTTGAAAATTCCCATATCGAGTTAACATTCCCATCCCTAGCTGTCTTGTATACAAGACAGCGGCGTCGAGGGACATAAAAAACGTTGAAATTTGGAGCAATTTTTTTAAATGCCTTATTATAAAAGAATGGATTTACATATTTGTTTAAAATGCAAATAAATGAAAAAACAAAGACCTAAAATATGAACAAGAGTGTAAAAGAATTTGCAATTGTTATTATTTTCACATTAACGGAGTGGTTGAATTTGTGTCTTGTATACAAGACGACGGCGCCAGCGTATCGTTTTCTCGTTGTCTTGTATACCGGACAACGGCGGTCAAAGGGTTAATAAATGAGTCTGGATCCCCTTTAAAACCAAATCTCAATTGCTTATCTTAAAATTTCGAAAAAAAAATCGTATATTTAGAACAAAAATGACCCTCTTTCAGGACATGAGAAATGAAAAAGTATTTAAGGCATATCCTTATTTAGGGACGCCATCTAGTGAGCTTTTGTGAGTAAGTGAGAAGTTTAAAAGAATGCATGCATACTTCGGCGGAAAGCCAGAATACCGTCTATAATATTTACTAATCTCTGCTTGAGCATAGCAAGACATATGAGGTAGGTATTTGTATCATAATAAAACATAGTAATAAGCAAAATATGTATTTATTAGCCGCGCACGCTTTTCCTGCGCCACTCTTAATAAGTGTCCGTTTTGGGCATGACGATGAGGAAGTTCTTGAGGAGCCCCTTCTTCAATTTCTTCTAGGATTTCCACGGGAAGATCTCTGCAAGAAAAATGAGAAAATCAGTATCTAAGTACAGCATTTCCGGAACTATTAGTCGAGACCCATTGGTAGGTCGCGAGCAAATATTGAGTGAGCCCTGAAACTACTAGGACATTTGTGTCGAAAGATGGCAGTAAATTTACTGACTACATAATTTACTATGACAATATTCATCTATTTCAAATTCTCTTTGCACAACAACATGGAATTTTCTTCAATCACTCAGTGAACAATGAAATATATTATATTTGCTCTTATCTTTATTTATTTATTTAAACAATACGTTTATGTAAGGACAAATTATTAATGTTAAGCACACTTACCTGTAATATTGCATTATGTTGTATAATACGCAACATACATTTATCATCGACGATGCCTTCGCTGGGCTGTAGTGTAAGACGCGGTCGTGACCCAGGCACCGGAACACATTTTTGAGGTACCCATTGGTCCGCTCAATTATGTTGCGCACACGACAGTGCCAGGCAGTGTACCTTGCTTCTGGGCTTCCCTGGGCAGGATTCAGCACTGGCGTCATGAGCCATGGCTCGAGAGCATACCCCGAGTCACCTGAAATTATAATTATTTGGTTAACTACACAACAGTTAAGCATCCGAACAATTAACGAAACTTCCCTTTTACTTAATTATGTTTTATAATAGGTATATTCACTAAGATATGATCGAAGTACAGACAGATACACGCACAATTTTCTGCTTACCCAAAAGGAAATAATCCCCAATGTGGCCGTTGTACAATCTTCTTAATTCGTCCTTAATGGAAGAATTGTTAAATATGAACGAGTCATGCACTCGGCCGGGAAACCTTGCGTTCACTGCCAAGATTTTGCAGTTGACATCTGCAACCTGAAAAGTATGAGGTATGATTTTTATATTTGTAGTACTTAGTTTGTTATTTATTTATAAGATTGCTGTGCCCTTGCAGGGTCCATATTATGTATAAGTACCTACCTACCTAATATTATGTAAGTACTTAATATGTTTGCAATAAATGCTTATGATTTTTTATTTTATTTTATTTTTTCTTAATTGAGTATTAGTGACAACTAAGTAGTAACATAGATATTAATTTTAATGAATTATCTGGATCTATCTAGATTACATCTGTGTAAGATTGTCCCATAGAGATTATATTTTATTAATTAATTATAATATACTTATATTGTTGCCCGTTAGGAGGATTTTATGATTAATATTGAAATATTTTTATTTGTAACTATAATTAAAACTTACTAGCTGTACATTAAGAGCATGAACGCCTTTGCGGTTTAGATACTGCACTCCATGAGGCAGAGGTGGAGGAAATATCTTCACTTGGGTGCAGTCTACTGCACCCAAGATATTTGGCAGACGGTATGCCTCCTCAAATCCTGTGGCAACTGATCGCCGGGACCGTTCATTTCCAGGAAATATTATCCATTGGTCTTTAAGTCTGTAAAAATTGGCATGTTTTAGAACTTAACCTTAGTCATACCTAGCTAATAGTGTATTTCCAAATTATGTATCCAATGTAAGTAAACTTATACCTAACTATCAAATAATACCTATCTCATTGCACAATACAGCCACACTCTTACTTATAAATTCAAAAAAGGCAAAACTGCTAAGATAGCCCTAGCCTTATTCTCTATATATATATTCTCATACATAGAAAACCTATCATTCACCACCTGTATATATTTGGCTCGAGGAATAAGAAAGTATGTTTAAGTAGAACATCACAGAACCAACAGTTTTTTTATGTAGTTTTTCAGTGCTCAAATGAACATACCTTCTGTTGACAGCGTCTACAAATTGATCGAGATACCGGCTTACGGTTGTTTGACCAATGCATAAACCATGGTCCTGACCAGTCCCACGTTGGTAATTTCCATCAGCCAGCAGATGTAACGCTGTTAGAACCTAAAACAAATAAATTAGGCTTTTAATTATTTAAGTAAGTACATTTTCCCCCTTAAGCAATACATTTTAAGGTAAAAATTAGCTTTAGTAACCTTTGTTATAAACAACAATTGCACCCAAATATGTATCAGCTAATTTTGTGTGATTGTGCGTCATCTTCACATACAAACTTTTGGATTTTAAATATTATATACACGGTGTAACATGAGGAAACCGAATAATTTTAAGCACGCATTTCTGAGGTCAAAAGAAGTAAAAAATGTAATATGAGTTAAGGTCAATTCCGCCAAAAAAAAAAATTTTTTTGTTTTGTTTTTTTCACGTTTTTGAATGTATTTGTACTTAATAAATAAATGTTATTGGTAAACTTGTCACTTAAAATAGATTTTAACATTTTTTTTTCGTAAAACCCACTTTTTGCAAAGTGTTATTTGTCAGTTTTTGACATCTATCGATAAGGATATTTAGACTACGTCCCATAGCAGCAACATCACCATCAAAAAGGCCTTTTACACTATGTAACAATAAAAACTTGTTTATTTTTTAATTAATAATATCTCTGAAACTAGGCGAATTTCAAAAAAGTTTATAGGACATTTTTGTCTCTAAATATGATCAGGAATACGCTGTTAAAATTATTCGGTTTACTCATGTTACACCGTGTATAGTAGAATTTAGTAGCATGGTCATAATTTCTTAGAAGTTTCACGTTGAAAACAACACTTGCACTGAGTGTGCTATCAAAATTATTGCAGTCTTATCTTGGTCTAACTCTATTAACTATACGAGGAACACTGCAATATTATAGCTCACCTTAAAGTGAGTTGGCAATCCATCACCATTGTGAGGCTGAAGGTCCACGTTCAGTTCTCCACATAAGTAAAAAACCACCTCCTTCCGAAATCTATATATATGCCGGAACTCTTCATCCGGCATATCGAAGGGGTTTGCGGCATCCCTTAGAGTTCGGCGCTGAATCTTTCTTCTTTCTTTTTCCTCCGCAGCAGCCGCGTGCTGGTAGAAAAAAAATCTCGACATCCCTGCGAAGAAAATATTGACAATATTATATGCAGCGGAACGTTTTAACTATTAACTCTTAATAAAAACATAGAAAAACTGATACTTACTGGTAATTTATATCTTAGAATAGGTTTTTTCAAAAGCTCTGCATCCACGACAAGGCTTGTCGTGACCTAAGAGGCACTTAGATAAAACTAACTAAGTTGAACTGTCAAAATGGGACAATCTGTCAAATTGTCCACATGTTATCCAACGACCATGTTATGCAAATTGTCTTCTATCATCTACCGCTGTCAAATGTAGATAACTCCATATATCGTCTGCAACCATAGTAAGGATGATAAAATCAAGAGTGACTACCGTTTTTAGGGTTCCGTACCCAAAGGGTAAAACGGGAACCTATTACTAAGACTTCGCTGTCCGTCCGTCCGTCCGTCCGTCCGTCCGTCCGTCTGTCACCAGGCTGTATCTCACGAACCGTGATAGCTAGACAGTTGAAATTTTAACAGATGATGTATTTCTGTTGCCGCTATAACAACAAATACTAAAAACAGAATAAAATAAAGATTTAAATGGGGCTTCCATACAACAAACGTGATTTTTGATCAAAGTTAAGCAACGTCGGGAGGGGTCAGTACTTGGATGGGTGACCGTTCTTTTTTTGCTTATTTTTGTTTTTTTTTTTGCATTGTGGTACGGAACCCTTCGTGCGCGAGTCCGACTCGCACTTGCCCGGTTTTATTAACATAATTATCACCGTATCGCGTGATATATACAGCCTTGCTAAGCCCACATGCATCAAAAAACCGGGCAAGTGCGAGTCGGACTCGCGCACGAAGGGTTCCGTACCATAAAGCAAAAAAAAACGGAAAAAAATGCAAAAAGAAAACGGTCACCCATCCAAGTACTGACCACGCCCGACGTTGCTTAACTTTGGTCAAAAATCACGTTTGCTGTATGGGAGCCCCACTTAAATCTTTATTTTATTCTGTTTTTAGTATTTGTTGTTATAGCGGCATCAGAAATACATCATCTGTGAAAATTTCAACTGTCTAGCTATCACGGTTCGTGAGATACAGCCTGGTGACAGACGGACGGACGGACGGACGGACGGACGGACGGACAGCGAAGTCTTAGTAATAGGGTCCCGTTTACCCTTTGGGTACGGAACCCTAAAAAGACAACACTTGATTTGAAGTTCACCTTGTCAACAGTATAGTTGTCCTTTTTTGACAAATGGCATTTTAAAAGAGCGAGGAGAGATAAATTATACTAGTTGCTGCGCCGTCAAAGAGAACAGAAAACGTAGGGGCCTTGTCAATTTGTATAAAGCTGCCACTCATTTAAACATTTTCCAATTTGGAAGTGTAATAATAAAACTAACTATTCGTTTTCGAACTTCGTCCGACACACGTCCGACATTTTAATAAAGCCAGCCATTGAATGGATTTTTCATAAACTCTAGGCATTGACAATCGTGGTGACTTACGAATGATAGTCGATAACGTCATACAATATCGACGTGGTATTCTTATCGTAGCCTGTAGCCATGTTCAGCAAAACGATAAAATTACGACTATCGTTAAATGACGACAGTCGATTCCACGCGCGATATGATAAAACCTTGCTAAGCCTACTGAATACGAGTTGTGTGTCGATTTTTAAGCTTAGAGGCTCAGAGAGCGGCGTTTCCATCTATCTATTGTATACTATTATGTTACTGAAAAAAAAAACATTTTTAGTGAAAATGTGTTTTAACTGAGCGAAAGAGAAGCGGTATATGTTTTTCATGTCGATTCCTCAGTATTTGCAATTTTTTCAAAATGGCGGAGATAATTATAATCGCGAAGTATGCAGTTCACAGAGCCACTTAATTTAATAAGTTCATAAGAAAATCAGACAGTAATTAGATGCATTTAACATAGGATAGCATTAATAATACTTATTTAATAAACTTGTACGCGTGTAATAACCGCATGAAAGCTCTAAATGCCAAATATAATAGCACAAACCATAATCTCGTTCATAGATTTAATAGCTAACAAGAAGGCTTAAGCGCCTTTACACTACATAACGCATAATACCTTTTAAGATAGGCCTGTAGAAATCCATTCAGCGCATTTCAAATGCTAATTGGACATGAATGCTGTGTTTCGACTGATTACTCATTTGTTCTGAGGGCCTACCGCGAACCACGTTCGACGTGTTACCTCTCTGTCGCACTTGTAAATTTGTATTAAGTGTGACAGGGAGGCAACACCTCGAAAGTGGTTCGCGGTAGGCCCTCTGATAGAGAGTGACGCTTAGCTAAGCGTGTCTTGCAGTTAATGTAAATTAGCACCGACGGAATACATAATTATATATTATATAGACGAAGATCTTGGTGCATTTTAGGGTTCCGTACCCAAAGGGTAAAACGGGACCCTGTTACTAAGACTCTACTGTCCGTCCGTCCGTCCGTCCGTCCGTCTGTCAGGCCTGTACAGTATCTCACGAACCGTGATAGCTAGACAGTTGAAATTTTCACACATGATGTATTTCTGTTGCCGCTATAACAACAAATACTAAAAACAGAATAAAATAATGATTTAAGTGGGGCTCCCATACAACAAACGTGATTTTTGACCGAAGTTAAGCAACGTCGGGCGAGGTCAGTACTTGGATGGGTGACCGTTTTTTTTTTGCCTTTTTTTGCATTATGGTACGGAACCCTTCGTGCGCGAGTCCGACTCGCACTTGCCCGGTTTTTTGACTTCAAAAAACGGTTTACTTGACTGACATTTACCCGACATAAACAGGTAACCCTTCTCAATAATGTATACCTACATATGCATAGCAACCGCATTGTATGACGGACGATCTGGCCTAGTGGGTAGTAACCCTGCCTGTGAAGCCGATGGTCCTGGGGTCGAATCCCGGTAAGAGCATTTATTTGTGAGAAGAGCGCAGATATTTGTTACTGACTTTCCTGAGTCATGGATATTTTCTATGTATTAAGTATTTATAAATTACATATATCGATGTCTGGGTACCCCCAATACAAGCCTTCTTGAGTTTACCGTGGGACTTAGTCAATTTGTGTAAGAATCTCCCTATAATATTTATTTAATTTGGTCTAAAAAAGCGACCACTACCACTTTTCAAAAACTCCGTTATCTGAACCAACTACACCTTAATGATCCATCCCTCTTAAAAATCTGCTTACCCTATTCGAACTTTAAATACATCAATTAATAGATCTAGAAACGATATGGATTAGATATGTCAGTGTCAAAAGTGACGTTTTTGTTTGAATAAACGTCACATTTGAGTGACTGATCTAATCCATATCGTTTCTAGATCTATATTCACGTGCATCACTGTATTCACGTTACTCAGGTTATTGACGCTCACATCGTACATGCATTATAATATTCACCGCTTAAGTATTCGCACTACCTGTACGGTACTTTACACGGTATTTTCTCCACACATACTCCAAGCGCCGGAAAGCGCGCTAAACCTGCATTTTCAATAGACTCAACTTAGGGTGGTATTCCACTTGTACAATTTCTTATTCCAAAGTGTATTTGCGTCTCACATTTCGCTTGATGAGAAAGTGAGACTCAATGCACATTGGACCAAGAAATTGGACAGGTGGAGTAGTACCCTTAGATCCTTTTCGGATTATCCGACGCTGCGGGTGAGGATGCTCTATTATTTCCCGGGTTTATGGACAGCGCTCGTCGGCATTGGGTATATTTAACCCATAGATTACCTCCTATACGATAGTGATTTCCTGCAGAAATTCTACGGAACAAAAGTCCAGTTAAAAAAAAATGTCTTGTCTTCTGTCTTCAGAAGATGCACGTGGAGTTATCTATATGAAGCAATTGCAATTTGCATTTAATCCGTATTTAATAACATACACAGTGATAGAGAGAGAAGAGAGATGGCCACAGACTCTTTTTTGGTATTGTAAAAAAGTCACAAATCAAAACTTGATAGAGTGGTCAAAAACAAGACAACGAATTAAACAATTTTAATACCTACAACAAAATTCTACATCAACGGTTATTCAGTACAGGGCACGAGGGGTGATTTTGCACATAAAAATGTTACAAGATAGAAAATTATTGTTGTTAACTTTTAAGCTGGTCAATTTTTCTTTATATTAAGACTTAGAGCATTTAATAACTGGAGCCGCCTTTAAGAGTTTACCCTTGGTTTACCTTCTGCCGAAAAACTTGCACGATTGTACAAACTTTTGTCTATCCTATGAGAGATCTAATGTGCGATAGCAAGATCTAACCACAACACTGTCCGAAAGACCCCAGCTACTTGGACCTTGTTTACGATCTCGCTAAGCCGCAAACATTGTGCAACACGACATTTCGGCCGGCTACATAATTCACCGAACATACGGCCGTGAGCTTTCGGTAACTTAGAGTATCTTGCTTTGAGATACGAATAAGGAATCTAATTCAGATTTATCAACTTGTTATGGTTTTGATATGAGCTTGAAGATGGCTCACGTTGGTGCATGTGAAATGAAGTGAAACTGCCCGATTCGAACCTTAAGATAAGATACGTTTATTAATAAATCTAGAAATGATATGGATTAGATATGTCAGTGTCAAAAGTGACGTTTTTGTTTGAAGAAACGTCACATTTGACACTGAAATTTCTAATCCATATCGTTTTAGATCTACTAACTGACGTATCTTAAAGTTCGGATCCGGCCGAAAGTCGTGCATGAGATACGAAATCACCAAGACGATGATCAAGCTCGTATTGAAATCAGTTCTATTCTATTCAAAATACACTTATTTAAACCGCGCGATTGGAGTTAAACACATCAAATGATATTTCGCACATAAATTCCAAAAACTCATTGGTGCCAGCCATGATTTGAACCCACGACCTCTGGATTGAAAGTCGGACGTAATATCCACTCTTACCTATTAAAATACATTGAGCAATTTACAAATGCAAAGTCCTTTTTAACTTTAGGTATTCATTTATTTTGCTATTTCGGACGTTCATAAAAATAAGAACCAACTCAAGAAATCTTTACAGTATTTGCAAGATTTCAATTATTTAGCACACAACAGTAGAACGTTTAAGCAAACTTACGGTATCCAACAAGATCATAATCCCACCGCAAACACAAACAATTATATCCCATTAACAATCTAAATGCGACGATCCAAACAACACCCAGCACAACACCCTCATACATATGTATTTGGCGATCACAATATTCAATATCGTCCACGTGAATTTCAATAGAGTACCTTCTCGAAGAGAAAATTGGAGGGAAATCTGAATATTCTTCGGCAATTTTGAAAAAAATATGTTAATTTATTCCTGAGAGACGGCGACTGTTTTCACAAATTGATTGCTTTGAGCCAATATCAAAAGAATTGTCAATAAGGAATAATTGACTTTATAATGAGTATTTAAGTAGTCGGCCAGGCGGGCGACTTAATCCGCGAAATGCAGTTTTTAATTTCCTTTTGTGTTGTTAAGTCGGCTGCGGTTCGTATTCATCTTTTCTGTTAAAGCTTTTTAACTCTTATAAAGGCCGTATTTCAATAAGAAATAAAACCTCCTGGATCACTTTGTTGTCCAAATGTGTGAAAGTTCAAGAACGCGTGAGTCCTAACGGCCTGGCCATGACATTGCGCGACTGGTTTCGGCTAAGGCAACAACCATAGGTTGGGCGAGACACAGCGATCGGACCTGTCGTTCCCACCTATGGTTTTCGCCTTAGCCAAAGCCAGTGCCGTGGCCAGGTCGTGTATTTCGCAATATGTCGGAATCAACGTAATCAAAATATAGGGACTGTTATGCTGCATTCATTTTGATACTCGGAAGGGAATCAAAACTTATCAGGTATTTCCGAATCATGAAGATTAATAAGAAAATAAATGTCACTGAAGACAGGATTAACATACCTACTAAGCTTGCATTTAGTTGTTCGTATCTATGTCAGTCTAAAAATGTTGTGCTAACACACTAATACTACCTACTTTACCAAAGTTTGAAGTAAATCTTCTGCAAACATTAAAATTCTCAATTAATATTTGTTTCTTTGCCCCGGCAAAATGTATATAAAATTATTGGCTTTAATTATTACTTATTGGTAATTGGATAAACACTTCGCGTTTAACGGCTCGATTCTGAAAATGTATTAGATCTCTACTAGACCTCAACAAGTTACGATATGGATAATTTAAAGATATTTGTAAGATAGATATGTCAAATTTGACGTTTCCGCGATTCTGGAGGATGTAAATCTAGTTGATCTCTATATCGTTTCTAGATCTTGTGATTATCTCGTTTCCCGAATACGCGTGTTAACCTCGACCCACCCACCATACAAAATTATAGCTAGGGAGGTTTGAATTTATTCGTAATAATGTAACATTTATCGCTGTATTTTTAGAGTTCCGTACCCAAAAGGATAAAAACGGGACCCTATTACTAAGACTCCACTGTCCGTCTGTCTGCTACCATGCAGGCTGTATCTCATGAGCCGTGATGGCTAGACAGTTGAAATTGTCACACATGATGTATATCTGTTGCCGCTATCAACAAATACTAAAAAGTACGGAATCCTCGGTGTACGAGTCCGACTCGCACTTGTCCGGTTTTTTATTTATGGTTACTGTCGCGGTGGCTTTGTTGCTTCACTTAATCAAAGTTTTAACGCTACTATAATAGACCCGCTGGTACAGTACAACAAACGTAGTACGCGGTCTTAGGGCACTTTTACACCGGCTATCGGACACCGCCCCGTATTGGATGGCCAGCGGACATCGTACCAATGAGTTTTTCGGAACTATGTACGAAATATCATTTTATATTTACCAGTCGCTTTTCGGTGCAGGAAACCGGGCTAACTAATCCCAATAAGGCCTAGTTTTCCTTCTGGGTTGGAAGGTCAGAAGGCAGTCGCTTTCGTAAAAACTAGTGATGATAGCGGACCCCAAGCTGGGAATGAGCCGTGGCAAAATGCCGGGTGAACGCCTGCGCGCTTGCGCTTGGGATGACGCGGGGTGGGATTTTCGACTAACTGCTAACTGCTTTGTTTTTGATTTGTGTTTTATTTATATTTTTTATCATGTTAAGTAGTTTGTAGAAATGTAGTAATTATGTGATGTTTTTTTTTTATAATTATCTAGCTATAACGGTTCATGGACAGATAGACAGACGGACAGATAGACAGAGAGACAGACGGACGGACAGTGGAGTCTTAGTATGTGATAGGGTCCCGTTTTTACCCTTTGGGTTCGGAACCCTAAAAACGCGTCCGATATTCTGAACCGCATAGGACGATGTAAACGGTCCTTTAAGTCCGCTATTGTCTCAGCACTCACTTTGCCGGCTAATTGCTTCTCTTTCACACAGCTCGACAAGAAAACGCTGTTAAGACTTCTGTATATTGTTCCTTATTGAAGTTCTTCCTGCGAGTTTGTATGAGGTAGTGCGGGATATTACCGTGGAATTAGAAAAAAGTTTACTTGTAACTTTATGTGTGAAGGTTGTTTACAAACTTGTTGTTTTGATGTAATAATTTCGTGATATAAAGAAAAAATACATTTATTATAGGTCTCAACATGGTACATAAAAAATAAAGGTATAGATGGTCAAGCAAACCTTGTCAGTAGAAAAAGGCGAGAAATTCAAATTTCCTATGAGATATCCCTTCGCGCCTACATTTTTCATATTTGCCGCCTTTTTCTACTGACAAGATCTGCTTGACCAACTTTAAGCGTTACATAAAAACATTTAGACGCTATAATAGGATCCCCACTCATAATGTCACGGTAATCCGTTAACGACATTTTTTTTTTCACAATAAATTGGAACAAGTTAAATGTATAGGTTATTACATGTATATTTCATAAATGCACCAAAGGGAGCAAACGTTCATTACCGGACCCCGTTATCAATATCCTATCCACAAGGATAGGCACAAGGATAGCCTATCCACCATCTGTACCCTACTAATCTAATACTGTAAAGAGTCCTCAAATTCTTCGGCCACACAGTCAGACGCGGCACGGACACGCTAGAAAGGCGCATTATTACCGGGAGTATCGATGGACGAAGGAGTAGAGGGCGTGCACCCAGTATTGCAGATGGTCAGATGTGGTTCAAAATATTACCCAGACTTCGCTCCAGGCAACAATGCAGATGGCCGAAGATCGAGAGGCCTGGAGAGCAGTGGTAGGAAGAATAACCCATAGGAGTCACGTCCCTCAGACATGAGGTCACGACCACGAAGAAGTATCTTCTTGTAAGTTCATAATTTTTAAGAAAAAAAAACCGACTTCCATGGGGGCCGATGAAAGATTATTGTAGATGGTACACTATGTAGAAAAGGAGGTATAACCACCCACTTTTTTACTAGCATTTCGCTTCTGTATAATGGCTCCTCTACAGGATGGGCCAACGCCGGCCACTCCAAGGGACGCAGCCATGCACTATCACTTGCTCCCTCTACCGCATAAATGCGTCCCTTGGAGTGGCCGGCGTTGGCCCATCGTGAAGAGGAGCCATGAGGGTCGTAGTTCTAGCCTAACCTAACCCACTCCTCAGATAGCAGTTCGGTTCTGTGCGGATCGCAGTTTGAACCTAATCAAACCCACTTTTCAAGTAGCATTTCGTTTCTGTAAGGCTCGCAGTTCTAACCTAACTTAATCCTTGTTCGGTTCTGTGAGGATCGCATGCAGTTCAAACCTAACCTAACCCACTTAATGGCGCATGCCGCGTGCCGTGCGGTGTACGGGGGTTTAAGCGGGAGGGGCTAGTAAGATTGGTATCATCGTATTTTATACCTACATTAATTTTATGGTAGGTAATCATAGTTGTTTATTTAGTTAAGGTATCATAGTGGTTTTCTGGGTCAAGGTCTGGGTCCGAGTCCGGGTCCTAGTCCGGGTCCGGGTCCGAGTCCGGGTCAGAGTCCGGTTCCGAGTCCGGGTCCGAATCCGGATCCGAGTCCAGGTCCGGGTCCGAACCGGATCCGGGTCCGAACCGGATCCGGGTCCGAACCGGATCCGGGTATGAGTCCGAGTCCGGGTCCCAGTCCAAGTCAAAATCGAAATTCGTAATCACCAAACGTGTACCATGCGTCATTGAAGAGTTCTGTTCTGGTCATCATCAGCAGTTCCACTTCATCAAATGCGACAGTTTTTAATGTAAATGCTTGATTTTATGATGAAAATACAAAAAAATCTATACGTATGCCTTTAATATTTGAGGACTCGATTCCTTATGGATCCCATCATCAGAACTCGAGCTTGACAAAAATGTGGCTTAAAAACTTAACTTGCTTAACGAACATAACGAAAAGGAAAAATCACCAAACGTGAACTATGCGTCGTTTAAGAGTTCTGTTCTGATCATCATCAGCAGTTCCACTTCATCAAATGCAACAGTTTTTAATGAAAATGCTTGATTTTCTGATGTAAATACAAAACTCTCTATACGCATGCCTTTAAGATTTGAGGGGTTCCCTTGATTCCTCATGGATCCCATCATCAGAACTCGAGCTTGACAAAAATGTGGCTTAAAAATTTAACTTGCTTAACAAACATAACGAAGAGGACAAATCGCAAACCGTGAACTATGCGTCGTTGAAGAGTTCCGTTCTGATCATCATCAGCAGTTCCACTTCATCAAATGTCACTTTTTTGAATGTATATGCTTGATTCGTTGATAAAAAACCAAAAATCACTATGTGTATGCCTTTAAGATTTGAGGAGTTCCCTCGATTCCTCATGGATACCATCATCAGAACTGGATTTTGACAAAAACGGGACCAATCTGTATGCATATACATTCAATCAAAAAAAGAATTTTCAAAATCGGTCCAGTAATGACGGAGTTATGGAGTAACAAACATAAAAAAAAATAAAAAAAAAACATACAACCGAATTGATAACCTCCTTCTTTGAGATTTGGAAGTCGGTTAAAAATAGCCTCCAGGTATAAATAATCATTTCACAACACCAGTTCGGAAAAGCTTATTTTGCACTTCAAAAACGGATAGCAAAGTTGCTTGGTGTGGAATATTTCGCTTGCTAAAACAAATAACTATTTCCATGTATGATTTTCATGCATACCGGATGCCGACATCTTTGCTGACCAGTTAGGTATTTTCCTAGAAGCTGTCATACCTGTTCTCGACTCTGTGTAAATGAATTGTTATTATTATTTTTATTTGCTTATGTTTTATTGACTTAACTATTGATAGTGACACTTATTTATTCTGTGATTTCTGTGTAATTAATTGGTATATTCTGTGACTTAATTTATTTTTTGACTTATTTTTTATTGTATGCTTAATTTATTTTGTGACTTGATTGTTAATTTTTATTGTATGCACAACTGTTAAATTTTAAGTTTTTTTTTGTACTATATCGTGTAAGCGTTTTGGTGAAATACTGTCAGCTTATATGTGGGAAATAAAATGAAATGAAATGAAATACGTATGCATTTCTTGCAGCCTGTCCGAGTAAGTGACAGTGTAATGAGTTCTCATGATTGTGCCGTCTCGGGCAGACTAACATTTCCTGAACGCAAATACATTTATACTTAAAACACAAAATGGTTTTAGTAAGTTTACATACTGCATATGTACAAAAAATATCGGCCCAATTCTAACAATGCTTATAAGATGTCACAGCGATACGATACCGATCTGCCACTGCCAAAGTGACGTTTCTTAAAAAACGTATCTTAAAGTTCGATCCATATCGTATCTTTATCGAATTTTTAACGTAAGTGTCTTAAAGTTCGAATCAGGCCTTATGATACGCTAATTTTAATGCTGTCTGTACTAATCTAATACAGTATTTCCTTAGAGCATTCAATAACTGGAGTCGCCTTTAAGAGCTTACCCCTCTGCCGAAAATCTTGCACAATTGTGCAAACTTTTGTATGGACTGTTGTACGTTACGTACAAATCATGTAGAAATATGAATACATTTGACGTCCCCTCCCCCGCAAAAATTGGCAGACAGTTTTGTACAGAAAATTACACCATTGACATCTCCAGCTCTAAGAGTATTTTGGTGTACAATTTCTATTAAGTGACTCTCTTAGTAGGTACGTAATACTCCAAAGAACAAATCAATTTGTCGAATGAAAGGAGGAAAACCCAACCGTGGTCCGCTAAGGGTCAGCTGTTACAGATTACTACAGTTCTAACAGATACGGCATTGATGAAATAGGTACTAATATGACGAGGTACTTTATGACCCAATGGGAAATACACGCGTCTTAACCCATTAGCGCCCATTGTTCCCACTTGTGTACACCTGAGTTGGCGTTTGATTCGATTTTCTACTGTAACAGCATTTGAAAAATGGTGGGTTCCCAAAACTGGGTGAGAGCTAATGAGTTAAAGTGACTTTGGTTCTTTATTTAAATCATGTGATACACATACACAGTCATCACGCAGGTGCCACATGCGGTTGCGGCACGATTTTTGCTAAAAAGGGGTAGCACATACTTACCATATCCCGATAATGACATAAAAACTTATACACCGTATTTCTTAGACACAACTCAGAGGTAGGTATCATATACATTTTTTTGTACTATGCCGTGTAAGCGTTTTGGTGAAATACTGTCAGCTTATATGTGGGAAATAAAATGAAATGAAATACGTATGCATTTCTTGCAGCCTATCATATAGATTTAGGTACAGCCACCATCAAATATGTCAGAGCGGCCAAGGTGCTTAAAATTATCTTACCATGCACTTTAATAACATCATGACAATAGAGGCTTTGCTCGGATATTTATGAACACCTTGGCCGCTCTGATATATTTTAGTGACAGAAATTAAAATATCCGTAATTAAGTTATTTTCGTCATTCAAAGTGGCACATCTGCCATATATTATGTAATCTTTGCCACGGACCGCGGCCAGCGAGGGCTCTCCGTGTGCCACATAAATCTCTACCTTGGCACTATTAGGGGTACCTTTTAATTAATTAGTGATACATTGCATGGAACACGGAATTCACTTTTTATACCTTAGAATCCACACAATGGGCGGGCCACATTGCACGCAGAGAAGATGGCCGATGGGGTCAAAAAGTGCTAGAGTGGAGACCACGGACTAGCAAGCGCAGCGTACTCGTAGAACGTCCACCCACAAGATGGACAGACGACCTTGTTAAGGTCGCCGGAGGACGTTGGATGCGGGTCGCTTCCAACCGGTACGAAATACGAATGGAGGTCCAAGGGGGAGGCCTATGTTCAGCAGTGGACGTCTTGGCTGAGATGATGATGATGATGATGACCTTAGAATCTATATTATTTAGGAATATTTAGAATTTTTGTCCGGTTAATCATGTCAATAAAAAATTGGCCGCAAATATTTTTTTCCGTTTATAATATTATTTATATTATACGATTAAAAAAATAAAAGCAAATTGAAATAAATGTCATAATAAAATTATACGCCCCGATGCATATGTTTTCGTCTAGTGAGACCATTTTTTGAGGTTCTCGCGTTTGTTCAAAAATAATGTTTTAGTTTAAAATTTACCAATATTTAATGCTTATACTTATGTAATTTAGTTTTATATGGTAATACTCTGCAATAACTAAATCCAAATACAAGAAATACCGTTTGTACTGAAAGAAAAAAAATAACGATTTTTTATTTTTTTATTGTTGTGTAGGATTACAACATATGTGAAAAGGTCTATTACTAGGGAAAGCAACAGGGCTCTGCCAATGTACTGACAATTTTGTTTCGAGCTCCTGCATGCAGCAGTGCTGTACACTCTAAAAAAAATTTGGTTGGCCCTATCAATATCTTGATGGCCGTAATCAAGCATCTTGATTCCATACGAGCCTAACAAGAACTTAAACACATCAAACAAGGTAATTCTGATTGCTATTACTATTGTTAGGTAACTGAACCAATTGAGATCTTGTTCAATATTTACACGAAAAATAATTATGCTAACTAATTGATCCTAGTAAGATCAACTAAGGGCTTGATAATGAAAACAAACAAGTTAGTTTAACTAAGATGTAAATCAATGTCAGATGTGGTACAAAATATTACCCAGACTTCGCTCCAGGCAACAATGCAGATGGCCGAAGATCGAGAGGCCTGGAGAGCAGTGGTAGGAAGAATAACCCATAGGAGTCACGTCCCTCAGACATGAGGTCACGACCACGAAGAAGAAGAGAAATCAATGTTAACATGAAGAATTACTGTATTAACTATTTGACCCAAATAAGTTCAACTAAGAACATGATTACACCGACTTATGGCGTATTAGCCTGAACTAAGATATTGGTCAATTTGAATCTTAATTGTTTAATCATTTCAACTAAGATGTAAATCAATGTTAACATGAAGAATTACTGTATTAACTATTTGACCTAAATAAGTTCAACTAAGAACATGATTACATCGACTTATGCATCTTATTAGCCTGAACTAAGATATTGTTCAATTTGAATCTTAATTGTTTAATCATTTCAACTATGAAGCTTGTTTAGTACAATACCATTCTTGTTCAATTGTACTATGACTTACTTTGTCGCATTTACTAAAACATTTCTTTCACATCTCTAGTTTTTATACGCGCCGTGCTGAATAATGCTGGTGGTCCTCGTTATTATTCTCAAGGAATTAGTCTTAAATACTAAAATATACATTATACATTTATTTCAGATCTTTTTGGCGATCGGCTTAGACCGGTTTAGCTTTACAAACACGGGAGGAGGCGTGCTTGTGAAATGTGAAGCCATATCGGCCTAGGCCGATCCTCAAAAAGATCTGAAATAAATCTGTAATCTGTATTACCTACTTAGTATTTAAGACTAATGCCTTGAGTATAATGCGAGTACGAGGACCAGCATTTATTCAGCACGGCGCGTATAAAAACTAGCACAAAGAAAATGTATAAAATTTAAACGAATAAGTAGTAAATAAAATATAACAACAAAGAAAGGGATAAAACATAATTAAACTAAATCAAGCCCGTAGAGTTTTATAAAAAGGGGGTAAATGAATAAAACAAAAAAATATTATAATAAGATGTTATTTATTCATTTAATCATTTTGAAAGTAAACGTTTTGCATTTAAATTCACGCGCACGGATCCGTGTCTAAGCATACGAGGGGTTAACACTCGTTGGTCCAATCACGTTCACACTTGTTGGTCTATCCAAGCACACTACACTCACAGCGTCACTACGCGAGTTTGATTCGGATGTCACTGGTTGTTTTTTAGTCAAACAAATCACAAGATTCCACACATTTGACAGTTTAAAAACCCATCTTCACGATTGTATTTGTGAATTAAGGCTTCTCTTACCAATCTTGGTATATAGTGGCGTGCTGTCGAAATGACCTTGGGACTATGCAGCTCGATCCAGTGACTTATACTCGACTCAAGGTGACACTGAGCAATAGCTGACTTGTGAGCGTCGTTGTTCTTGACCGCAGCGATGTGGTCTTTAATTCTGCAGGCAATAGTGCGTTTGGTATGCCCACTGTACGAACTACCAAAACTGCAATCAACTTTGTACACACCAGGTTTTTCCAGAGGAATAAGTAATTGAATGAGCTTAACGCAACTGCGTGCTACAGAGACTGACTGCTCGGTCGCACGCGCCACGAGAGGGGCGCGGGCGGGGCGGAGAGCGGGTGTACAGGCGATCCCCCTACTTATCTCTTGATTGATCGGATTAACCGATTATTTAATTTAATTATTAAGAAAATCGATTTAACAAATAATTCTTAGTAGAATGGAATATTAGTTTCGTAATCAATACAATAACTTGATCATAATGGGATTGAGTGTTTTATCTTCGTTGTTCTAAATAAATTATATGTTTAGTTGATTCAACTAGCAAATCTTATGTAAATCAACAAAGACAAAATAATCAAAAAAACGATTAAAATGTTCATACCTATTAACATATTTATCTGTTTTAATTAAATTGTTAAGGATTGAATTAACCTACGTTACATAATTATGCCAACAAGTTAATAATAGATGCAAAGTATACAATTGTTAGGATTAATAACATACCTACTTTATTAGTTCAATCACAGATACACTTATTGTTTTAAGTAATCAGCTTTCTTTGATTTATATAAGATCGTTATTGTTGTAATTAACTTAACGTCAACGAAGAGAAAACTGCTCTTAGTTGGTCTTCATTTTTTAGAGTGTAGGAGAGGACAATATGATTTGGACAACGTTTTTGAAAAGTACGATTTTTCAGCAATAAAAGTCTTATGCAATTTTATTATATGATCAAAATAAACTACATTAAACATTACTATTATGGTTCCCATTACTGGGTCATTTTATGTTCATGTGTAAAATTTATTAAAATAAACAAAATTGTTGCGTGGAACATGACGAAATAATTTGCATCGGGGCTCGTATTAAAGAAAAAGGGACCAGCATTCGGGTGGCCGGAATGGAACCGGCGTCTCCGAGGTTGTCACAGTGACTAGCCACCACTACTAGACCAACCGGCCACAAAGAAAACAAAAATAAAAGAAAATCAAAAATAAATTTCGTCGCTTTGCTACAGGTAGCTAAAAGTACATACATCCGTTCGACCCCAATTTTGGGGTTTGCCATAAGCCGCGCGTGGCGCTGTCGCTACCTAGCGGCCATATATGTGCTGATCGTAACATAGTACAGTCATTATAGATTTTGACCCGTGAATAATTAGTTCTTGGATTTTTTTTTCGTAGGTCCCTCGGGGGGGTCACTGGGAGTGTAAATTCAAAAAGTAGGCTTAATCAGGCTCCTGCGTATATTCAAAAAATGGTTTTTTTCCAAAATAACGGTTTTTCTTCAATAACTCGGCCATTTTTGATTTTACAGTAAAACCGTAAGGACAAAAATTGTAGGAAATTTGATTCTCTACAAGTTAGTCCAGTCATTATATCCAAAAAAACCGACCCTTCCCGTGAATAATCAGTTCTTGGATTTTTTTTTCGTACGTCCCTCGGGGGAATCACTGGGAGTGTAAATTCAAAAAGTAGACTGAATCAGGGTCCTGTGTATATTCCAAAAACGGTTTTTCTTGGATAACTCGGTCATTTTTATTTTACAGTAAAACCGTGAGGACAAAAATTTTAGAAAATTTGATTCTCTACAAGTTTGGTTCTCACAATTTTTCTTCTAGGATCGATAGTTTGGAAATAAAATTTGAAAAAAGCGACAAATTCAAAATATTTTCAACATCTCGTTTATTTTCAACTTTACGACATAAATGAAGAGGACTAAACTTGTAGAGAATCAAATCCTGAACAATTTTGGTTCCCACCTTCTTTCCCCCAAAATCGATATTTTAGAAATTAAACCTGAAAAACGCGACAAATTCAAAATATTATCATTATCTCCTATGTTCCACGCTTTACGGCATAAATGAAGGGAAACAAAGTTGTAGAGAATCAAATTCTGAACAATTTTTGTCCTCACGGTTTTACTGTAAAATCAAAAATGACCGAGTTATTCAAGAAAAACCGTTTTTCGAATATACACAGGACCCTGATTCAGTCTACTTTTTGAATTTACACTCCCAGTGATTCCCCCGAGGGACGTACGAAAAAAAATCCAAGAACTGATTATTCACGGGAAGGGTCGGTTTTTTGGATATAATGACTGGACTAACTTGTAGAGAATCAAATTTCCTACAATTATTGTCCTTACGGTTTTACTGTAAAATCAAAAATGGCCGAGTTATTGAAGAAAAACCGTTTTTTTTTGGAAAAAATCCATTTTTCGAACATACGCAGGAGCCTCATTAAGCCTACTTTTTGAATTTACACTCCCAGTGACCCCCCCGAGGGACCTACGAAAAAAAAATCCAAGAACTAATTATTCACGGGTAGGGTCGGTTTTTTGGATATAATGACTGTACTAACAGACGCGTTTTGTTAGAGAGTGAGTCTTCTGTACCTATAGTCGCACCAATAAAAGTCTGCAGCGGATTTGATAGCCCACGCAGTTTATTTGTAGGTACGTCATAATTTCATAGAAGTTTGACGTTTAAAATGACACTTGTCTTGCAACTAACTATAGTACTTGCTAGTACAGTCGCCATCAGATACATCGGAGCGGTCAAGGCGCTCACAAATATCTGAACACGCCTCTATTGTGAAGGCATTAGAGTGCGTGTTCAGATATTGTGATCACCTTGGTCGCTCCGATATATCTGATGGCGACTGTACTATTATTTATTCTGTGGTGACAGTAAAACCATGGTGACTGTCACGTCAACCAAGATCTATTGTGGAAGTTTGGGCCATGCGTGTTTGTAATATTATTATTAGTTTAACCCTTAAATTGCATTGCGCAACCTCAAAACGCCAACTTGGACAGTGAAATCCCAATTTAAAACAGATAACGCTCCATAAATACAGATTTGCTACTAAA
The DNA here is from genome assembly GCF_963556715.1 of Cydia fagiglandana. Taxonomy (NCBI): domain Eukaryota; kingdom Metazoa; phylum Arthropoda; class Insecta; order Lepidoptera; family Tortricidae; genus Cydia; species Cydia fagiglandana. The sequence continues at coordinate 19,777,686 of NC_085938.1, forward strand.
TGCCCACTATAGATTATTCTCGGGATTATTATCTCTTTAATTGCTCCAGTCGTCATTCATGGCGGGGACTTGGAAGTTGGACTGTTCCGAAAATAGATCGGATCTTGATATCACAATTGTTGCTTTAGGGGGAAATTTGAGACTATTAGTTTAATATACCATTTAAAACAGACAAATAGTATAAACAAACCAAGTTACCTTCATTTCTTCGTAATCTCGAACTTTTTGTGGATTCTTGATTTTATCAACAGTTTCACAGCAAAACAACAGAACAGGTTGCAGAAAGCAAACCGGCACTGGAACCTCAGTTAGCACGAGCTTTCTCTGCCAAAAATGTGGGAGTTCCTGTCACGCATCGACACCCAGTCACCAAGCCCGTTGACTCAACAGTAATGCATAAATATTTATTCGTCTGCAATTGACGCAAAGTCCCATAATAATCAATAGTTTAAAATGTATATAAACCATTTACATATTATGTATACCTATCAATTACTGTTCATTAAAATATAATATTCATTATAGAAGGGAAAATAAATGGAAAGAGAGGGAGGGGAAGACCAAGGAAGAGCTATATGAGCCAAGTAAAGGAGCATGTAGGGGCCGTGTCGTACCAGGGCACTAAGGGGCTGGCGTTGGACCGACCAAGGTGGAGACATCTTCATCACGCTGCACCGACAAGAGCCCAGCTCTTAAATTGAAAGAAGAAGAAAATATAATATATATTTGTTCATTATTAAAACAATCATCGTAAAACTTTTAAGTTACACCCAAGTCAAATGCATTTACAAGTGAAGAATATGTGCCTACCACCTACATTAGGTAAGTATCTACGGAACCCATAATGTAAATTTTATTCGAAAGTGTGACGTGACGTAGGTACCTACGCTTCTGCGTTAAGTCTCATTTTGTATGGAATTTTGAACAGCGTGCCAAGCGCGACGGTTTGGAAACAAAAACCCATACAAAATTAGACTTAACGCAAATGCGTACGTCACTTCACGCTCTCCTCCTTCTTCTTCCTCGCGTTATCCCGGCATTTTTGCCACGGCTCATGAGAGCCTGGGGTCCGCTTGACAACTAATCCCATGATTTGACGTTGGCACTAGTTTTTACGAAAGCGACTGCCATCTGACCTTCCAACCTCTGGGTAAACTAGGCCTGATTGGGATTAGTCCGGTTTCCTCACGATGTTTTTCCTTCACCGAAAAGCGACTGGTAAATATCAAATGATCGTACATAAGTTCCGAAAAACTCATTGGTACGAGCCGGGGTTCGAACCCGCGACCTCCAGATTACAACGACACAGATTTTTGAGGTTTTTGAGATTGCAGATTGTACGTCACTTCACGCTATCGAATGAAATTTACACCAGCGGGCGCAGCACGGTGCCATTTTTATCGACTATCACTATGCGCGTCCCCTTCACACTCACATACTTGTTAGAACGTGACAGGCATAGTGACAAGGGATAAAAACGCGACCGTGCTAGGCCGCCAGGGCTACAGGCACGAAACTATTTCCTTAACGAAGTTATTATCACTCAATTTGCTTAGTGGTGTTCGCTGCTCGCCGGTCAACTTGTACAAAGTTAGGAAGAGAATTAACTTGCCTAAGTCCACTATAATTCGACATCGGCTTTGAGATTATTATGGATTTCAATGATTCGTGCAGACTACTAGATTTACCAAAAAATTTATTTAAGGCATTTAGCTTAAATATCGTACGTATAAACGTGACGTTCGGATGTTAACTGCAGCTATCGCGGCGTGACATTGCTGCCACAAATATCAAATAACGGGGAAACAATTGCGGTAGCAATACAGTCGGCAGCTAGTGTCGCACTTACAGCATTATTGCTGGTGTAGTTTAAATTTGAACCACTATTTGAATACCTTTAAGGTGACGTTCCATTTCCAACAATAGCTCTAACTACCGTCGTGACGTCACTGACAATTGTGGTTGTCATTCATTTTACTATGCAACGAGTCGCCACGGCAATCAGCTGCATTGCCGTGGCGACTCGTTGCATATAGCATATTGGAAACGGAGCGTCACCTTTAAGATGACAGTCTATTTCTAACGACAGCTGCATTACTGTTCATTTTAGTATGGAAATTGACAATGACAGCGACGCGTTCAGTACCGGGAGTGCAGCTGCGGTTAGAAATGGAATGTTACCATTACGCTCCAACCAGTAATTTAAGCGATGTTAGGCCTACCGGGAAACGCGAAAATCTAAATTTTGTTATCCACCTCTATCGTTCGAATATGCAAAAGAATAGAGAGGCAGATAACGAAATTTCGAATTTCGTGTTTCATGGTAGGCCCCCTGAATGTGCAGCTAGTACCTACTTATAACAAATGTTTGGCGAGCGCCCGTTTCAACTAGGGCTCGCGGTCGTGTCCGGGTTTCGTGTACACGTGTTCGGTACTCGTTTCCGAACTACACGTACACGGTTTTCTGACCCGTTCTGCACGTGTAGTCGGGTACACGTGTAATTAAGATCCGTGTATCCGGGTATCCGTGTACCAGTGTACACGGCGACACGGACCTTAAATACACGCAGGCCTAACCTGTCCTTGGCGTGTAGCGGAGATTGAAGTAATGTATAAAGTTATAAATAAAACAAAGGTTCAGGTTCAGGAGCTCCGATTGTTTAGCAGTTTTATTTTATCGGATGTTCAATGTGATTGATATGTGTTGTACCAATTTAATTGATTTTCACCTCAGCAGCTCGAACAAGGGTACTTTGCTACTTAATAAAACCGGGCAAGTGCGAGTCGGACTCGCGCACGAAGGGTTCCGTGCCATAATGCAAAATAAGGCAAAAAAAACGGTCAGTATCCAAGTACTGACCCCGCCCGACGTTGCTTAACTTCGGTCAAAAATCACGTTTGTTGTATGGGAGCCCCACTTAAATCTTTATTTTATTCTGTGTTTAGTATTTGTTATAGCGGCAACAGAAATACATCATCTGTGAAAATTTCAACTGTCTAGCTATCACGGTTCGTGAGATACAGCCTGGTGACAGACGGACGGACAGCAGAGTCTTAATAATAGGGTCCCGTTTTATCCTTTGGATACGGAACCCTAAAAACAGCGAACAAAATTCGATTTTGCTAAAGGAAAATATAACATATTCCGTTCGTTGTAGTTTCAGTAAGCATAACTATCTACTTTTTTATTAGATAATCATTTAAGTTTACTTTAATTATTAAAAAACTACATCAATGAAGAAAATTAAATACCTATCAATGAGGTCAACGGTTACTAAGATATTGTTAATTTTAATCTTATGATTATTAAAACAAAGTGCACTTACCTACCTATTATTGACATCACCAATCAATCCAGTAAAACTGCAAAGTAGGTAATGAATCTTCCTAACCTCCCACATATTCAATCGTATGTCTTCATAGCACGAATCTCCCCTACACGAGAGTGAAGGGTCGAACCGGCGGGTAAATAAGATCCGTTATTTCGTGTATCCGTGTACCCGTGTACACGGGTACCCGTGTAAACGTTTCCGAATCCGGGCGGGTTCGTGTAGTTCGGGTTCTTAAGCCCGGCGGGCTTAAGAACACGGGTACCCGTGTCAGCGTGTAACACGTGTATCGGGAGCTCTAGTTTCAACATTCAATTTCGCTTTAGACACTCGTACTTTAATCTTCCGGCCATCAAACACTTTTATGGCGACTCGAATATCCAATTAAACGTTAGAGGTAGTCGTAAATTTGGTAAAGCAAACCTACGGGACCCTTCGATTCCCCTTTCATTAAATCGATTAGGCTGCGTTATTTGTTCTGCCTTTATAGGTGAGGGCTTTGATCAGGAAATTGGTAAAAACAACAGAGAGCTTGTTCGGCGTTTTAATTTGTGTACTTTTCTTTTATCGCGCCTTTAATTAGGGGGCGTAGGGGAAGTAACTTTTGAGCACCTGGGAGGCTCAAAAAGGCCAGGAAATAAGAATGGAACTAAAGATATAGCACCGCGCACAACTTGCGACGGAAGATTTGGCAATCGCGCGGGTTTTAACGTTTTACCAGGCGTGGCTCACTCCGCGATTTCGTCGCGTCGCTACATGTACATGCGGCTCACACCAATTTTAGAGTCTAGCAGTAGTAATTGCCGGACACCGCTATGGAATGGACGCCTGCTGCGCTTGCGCCTCCTTGCGGTCATATCTGACGTTTTATTAGAGAGTGAGACTTCTGTACCTAGTCCTATTATTTATTCTGTGGTTTTACCTTAATAACTCTGAAAGTATTACAAGTTGTGCTCTACTTACATAATGTCCCTTATGATATAATTTTAACCTTTGATGACTTCCATTATTAAAAAAAAAACCAAAGAAAAGTCGAATGTACCTATAAATTACAGTCACTTTTCATTTCCAACCACTTTTCAAACAAAATGGCCCCCAATTCATCAATGACCATTCACAAAGACATTTTACGCCGATCTCTTAATTATTTTAACGTTTCAATTTGGTAAATTACTTCCTGGCATTCTTTAAAGGGCCGTTCTTCCCTTCCAAAATGATAGTAACCGACAAAGGTTTTCTTACATTTTACCGTCTTTTTTTGGTTTCCTTTTGAGCACAAAAGCCAAAGTCACTCACCGTGCGTACCGGTGTCACCATTGGCTTTTTTTGTGGCAATTTGTTACGTGGCTTAGATACTCTGCAATATTTAACTGTGTTTGTAGGTACATGTAAATTAACCGTAATCGTTTTATGAAAAAGTTGTAACTCATATAATTTCTTAGTTTTCCTGCTACATGGCGCGGAAATGTAATACTTACTGTCAGAGAGATATTGATTGCAGAAGACGTTTAAAGTCTATGAAAAAATTGTTCCTTCACGTTTGACGGCCCAACTAGATGTACATACCTACTGATAAACTGCCAAATTGTATTGATTGGGAGACCGAGGTGAGTTGTGACAGGGGAGAGTTGTGACATCGTCGATTTTTTGGAATCTATTAACTAGAAACTAGGTCGCAACAGTGTGCGTTTGTTAGCTCGTAACTTGAACTAACAAACGCGCGCTATTGCGACCTAGTTTCTAGTTAATAGATTCTAAAATATCGACGATGTCACAACAACTCTCCTCTATCACAACTCACCTCGGTCTCCCCTATATGACCTTTAAGTCTAAAGGCTAAAGTGAACGGGCCGGGCTGAAAATCAGCGCTGCACTGAAAATGATGATCAACATAACAGTTGGCGGAAATTCCCTGTTCATTCTTAAGAGCCATGAACTCAAAACAAAAACGGCCGTTTTAACTTTGGACGCATAGATTGACGAATCCAGCAATATAAAAACTAGTTTGATGTATTCAATAGGTACTTAAATACAAAACACAGTCCGTAGCGGCCCCCTTTTTAGGGTTCCGTACCCAAAGGGCAAAACGGGACCCTATTTCTAAGACTTCGCTGTCCGTCCGTCTGTCTGTCACCAGGCTGTATCTCACGAAACGTGATAGCTAGACAGTTGAAATTTTCACAGATGATGTATTTCTGTTGCCGCTATAACAATAAATACTAAAAACAGAATAAAATAAAGATTTAAATGGGGCTTCCATACAACAAACGTGATTTTTGACCAAAGTTAAGCAACGTCGGGAGTGGTCAGTACTTGGATGGGTGGCCGTTTTTTTTTGCTTTTTTTCCGTTTTTTTTTGCATTATGGTACGGAACTCTTGGTGCGCGAGTCCGACTCGCACTTGCCCGGTTTTTATTCTATTCTAAAATGCTAAACATTCAGCTACACTACACACAAAAGGCGCAATGTTTTTCTTCTGAATTCATATAAGGTAAGAACTCATTCTAATTAGCCAAAAGTATACCTGCACTTATCTAATTTGCATGCCAGGCCCGCATGCACTTAGCTAGGAAATAAAAGCACGCTTAATTAGAGTCTTTTACGGCGTCTGATCCCTCAGGGAGTTTTTAAGTTGGTTATTGCACTCTGCTGTTACATTGTTATAGTTTTCTTCAATTGTATTTAGGCACTCTAAAGTAAGTACATAAGTCTCTTCTTCTTCCTCGCGTTATCCCGGCATTTTGCCACGGCTCTTGGCAGCCTGGGGTCCACTTGACAACTAATCCCAGGAATTGACGTAGGCACTAGTTTTTACGAAAGCGACTGCCATCTGAGCTTCCAACGCAGAGGGGAAACTAGGCCTTGTTGGGATTAGTCCGGTTTCCTCACGATGTTTTCCTTCAACGAAAAGCGACTGGTAAATATCAAATCATATTTCATAGGTACATAAGTTCCGAAAAACTCATTGAATCATTGAAAGTAAGTACATTAGTGTAATTAATAAATGAAATGGGCTTATCCATTGAAAAGTACTTGTACTTTTATATAATTTTTTTTTTATATTACTAATAAACTTTTTGATAATTAATGTTTTTCTGAGTCATTAGAGAAAAGACTAATGGCCCTTCATTTAACTTTTTTGGCCTTATTTATTACTATAAGAATTAGAAACTCTAAAATTAATAAAATAATCGAAAAACATGAAACTAAATATTTTTACTCAATATATAAAAGGAATAACATACTAAAACTTCAAATTCAAATTCAAATTCAATTTCTTTAATGTCAAAATAACACATGTCAAACAAAATCACAATAGAACTACAAAATATACAACTAAAACTAAACACTCAACTATTACAAAACACTAACACCAAAATAAACACACATAACCAGATCAAGGAAAGAAGAAGAAATCATTAAAACTTATACATTACAAATGTCATTATTTACGAAATTATTTAATGTTAAATTTACTGTAGAATTCCTTAACCGTAAAAAATGCCTTATCAATTAAATAGGCTTTCAACTTCTCAACAAACAGGTCATAAGAAGCCGCCTCTTTAATCTCACGGCTCAGGCTGTTAAAGATTTTAATTCCAACTACCCCCAATGAGTTGGATGTTTTCGCAAGCCTAACAAAGACAGACTTAATGTCCCTATCAGTTCTCCTTTGTTCAGGTCGACGCATCACATATTCACTTTTGTGTTTATACATGTACTTTGCCACTTCAAAAATACTCAAGTTAATTTCGAATTAAAAGACCACCTACTTTATTTGTTACATCTTACAACTTTTGTAGAACTTTTCACTCCACTCCACTTTTAAGCATAGCATAGCAGCTACAACTCTACGAGACTTAGTTTCAACTTGGAATGACTTAAGTTAGCACAAAATGCTGTGTACAAAATTACTTTACATATACATATAATATAGTTCGTTTTTTTAGCATTAGAAAGAAGTTGCAAGAAGGTAAGCGATCTTGACATGTCTTTTAATTGAAAAACGCTTTTTAAAAATCAAATACTATTACTTATGAAAGCAGAAGAACATAAATGATCGTATTAGATTCATAATGAAATTGTTACATATTTGCCGTAACTTATTTTTAAAATGTGTTTTTCAATTAAAAGTCACATCAAGATTGTTTACCTTATTTCTAATGCTAAAAAAACGAGGTATAAGTCGTATACAGCGGGCTGCAAAATTCCATGGACACATTATGAGTTATTAAATTTCCATCCAAATCTACTAAAAATGCAATTGTGCTGTATTCGAACTTCAAGATATTCACAAGAGACGACACGTACTAGATCCAGTCTAGACACGTTATAATTTAGATATTAACTAGTTCTCTTTTGCAGTGCAATTCGGGCAACCAATGTCACTTTTACGTTAGATAGAGCAAGATATCTATTAGATGTGAATTGGAACTCTAAGTCATATCCCGTGGAAAACGTTCAAGAGTATCTCCAGAATTGCGCAAATGTCAAATTTGACAGGTTAGATCTTAAACATATCGTTATCGTATCTTGGTGAAGACTAAAAGATATCTAATAGATGTCTATTTCAAAATCCGAATCGGGTCCATTATCTAATAATTCGTTACAAGGGAATTCTGAATAAACATGGTACAAGCAGCAACACTCCTAACTGTACATTGGTGGGCCTTATTAGTTATTACTTATTACAGAAGGCATAAGGTCCACCGATGTACAGTTAAGAGTGTGAGCGATGATACCTATACCTACCCTTAGATACCACGAGTCATTAACAGGAGTAATATACAAGTAACATAACAACAAATTACAGTAGTAGTATGTATAATAAGTTAACATTAGGCAAAATTATATAGAGATACCTCATCATCATCATCATCATCATTTCAGCCTTTATACGTCCCACTGCTGAGCACAGGCTTCCTCTCATGCGCGAGAGGGCTTGGGCTATAGTCCCCACGCTAGCCCAATGCGGATTGGACTTTACATACACCTTTGAATTTCTTCGCAGATGTATGCAGGTTTCCTCACGATGTTTTTCCTTCACCGAAAAGCTAGTGGTAAATATCAAATGATATTTCGTACATAAGTTCCGAAAAACTCATTGGTACATACGAGCCAGGATTTGAACCCGCGACCTCCGGAATGAAAGTCAGGCGTCATGTCCACTCGGCCACCACTGCTTCCTATACCTATGAGATACCTATGTGTACAAACTTAGTTACTTACTTAACTGTAATGTTTTATTTACCTAACCAGACTGTCGAAAGAAGTCAAAAAATATGAACAAAAAAGAATAAAATATATAAATCCGCGTGATTGCCATGAAATACAAAAAAAAAAACTATTGATATGCTTTCTTACCTGAACTGTCTCACCTATTCTAGGCTCCAATATATCGTACAATGATTTAAATGCTAGTAGACATTTTTAGTTTCTGATTTTTTAGGGTTCCGTACCCAAAGGGTAAAACGGGACCCTATTACTAAGACTTCGCTGTCCGTCCGTCCGTCCGTCCGTCCGTCCGTCTGTCACCAGGCTGTATCTCAGGAACCGTGATAGCTAGACAGTTGAAATTTTCACAGATGATGTATTTCTGTTGCCGCTATAACAACAAATACTAAAAACAGACTAAAATAAAGATTTAAATGGGGCTCCCATACAACAAACGAGATTTTTGACCAAAGTTAAGCAACGTCGGGAGTGGTCAGTACTTGGATGGGTGACCGTTTTTTTTTGCTTTTTTTGTTTTTTATAATTTTCTTGGTTCCAACTTCATGCCAACTGCGTCATTCTTCCTACTAGCGGCAATACATGTAGAGGGTGTCCTCATATTATACGGCTCAGAAAGCTTCAACTTTGTCCCTCCGGAACAAATATTTGTCGAACAGGAGAGTATTTGTCTTGGGTCGCAAATGGACCCCAAAACATGGGTCGGTATGTCGGACTTGTGGGAAGAAATTTGCCAATTTGTGACTTTCGCTTTGAGGAGATTTAGTAATGAGATTTCGTTACTGGTTTCTTTCAAGATATATCAAGATTTTTCGCAAATTTTGGAAGGAAGGTTATCTCAGTCTCACTAGCATTTTATACTGCATAGCATGGCAGTATAATTTTAGTATAGAATAGCTGTTAAATAGCTCACATAGCCGACAGCTCTCTTCTTCTTCTTCCTAGCGTTATCCCGGCATTTTGCCTAGGCTCATGGGATTAGAGTTACCAGATGACAGGAACTTTCCTGACATGTCAGGAATTTTGGCCTTTTGTCAGGAATGGGGACGGAATACGAAAATGTCAGGATTTTTTTGAATTGATAGACTTTATTTAAAGTACCGTAAAGTCGGGTTACTTTAGCCCTGGAGGGTAACTTTGGCCATTGAAATTTACTCGGTCCAGGTTATATTATTGCACTAAATATGCCATGAGTTTTTATGTTTCTTATTCGACCCTTTTGAATGAGAAGAACTTAAATTCAAAATTCGTATCTGGTAACCCTACATGGGAGTATTATTTGACGAGTAAAATTTTAAACAGTACTAGACCGGCTTAATACTCCCTGGCATCATAGGCAATAATTTGGTTACAATTTCTTACTTAGTACTTAGCTATAGAGTTAGACCAAGAAAACTCTGCAGCGAATTTAATAGCCCATGCAGTGCAAGTGTTATTTATATGTCATAATTTCATAGAACGCGACGTTTAAAACGACTCCTGTTCACGCAGTGGGCAATCAAAATCGCTGCAAACTTTTGTCGGGCTGACTCTATACCTCTCACGTTAATGATAATCCCTACCACAGTTCCTTCAAGTATCTCTTAAAATATTTTAAAGAATTTGGTTAACGGTATTTTACTTACATGTTTCATTTATAAATAAAGTACTCATTTGTAAATTTCCAAAAAAATACTACTTATAAGTACAGGGTCATTTTTGGACCGTTAGCCATATAATATTGTGCGAGGTGATTAGGTAGGCCATACTGAACAATTATTTCTATGGGACCAACTCCGAAATCACAAAAAATTTTTTGCCCGTTTCATACATTTTGGTCGAGTGGATGTCGACGTTTTCTATGCGAAGGCCAAATTTTTGGCCAAATTTCGGGGTTAGTCCATAGAAAAAGTTGTTCAGTATGACCTACCTAATCACCTCGCACAATATGGCTAACCGTCCAAAAAGACCCTGTAGGTAAGGCTACTCCAATAAAAAAAAATAATGTCATAGGGACCATCATTTGATCCGAGAGTTGTAAACAGCCATTCAAACTAACGATCTAAAGTTGAATTGATTCGCAACCCTTCCCAAATCAGCCCAATTAAAACAGGGCATTAGGGTTGTCTCCAACAACGTAGAAACAGCAACAGTAACCTGTGAACAAATAAAATAAGCAAGACAAAACACACCCCTCACGTAATGCTGCGTTTGCATTAGCTTAGTGACTAGTGCTTAGTACTCAGCATCAAAATAGATACTGACAGCAAAAGTGGCCAAATATAGGTATTGAAAAAAAAAATACTTAAGCCATTTTGGCTGCCATTATTTGATACTGATCGTACTAGGTAACTTACACTTTCACTATATTTGTAAATATTAATATGTAGTAGTATAAGTGCATAAGTGCAAAGTATAAACCGATTAGTGATTCTGTATAATTAAGTTGAATCAATATAAGTACCCAAAGTCCCGCAACATAAAACTTTTTTACTTTTCGCTGAAGAGTTAACTCTGTATACTTATATGTCGGCGGCCGATCGTAAGATTAGGCATATCGTGAAACGTGAAAATCTTTGACTCATTTCTGGGCAGTTTGCCCTTCGGGCATATGAAGCAACCTAACGAACCTATCCTACCTATATATTGGTTTAATGTGACTATCGTCAAAACATTACACAGGAACATTACGATCTGCCTAATCTTACGATCGGCCACCGACACGACATATATAAACTTGCAACAGAACTAAAAGTAAACGTTTCGTAATAGCGTCATCTAGTTCGATTTTCAAACCCGAGTAGGTACACGATTTTTTTCTTATCTATCTTCTGAAATTCTTTGCTACCTTAGTTAAACTAATAATGACAAGTCTCATAGCTAAGTAGGGTAATTCGCCAGTAACTAGCCACCGGTCAATAACTGGCCCCTAAACTTAAAAGTGAATCCTATTCACCTATAAACAGAATTAATTTTAGTATACGGTTTCAATAACTGGCCAGCCTTCAATAACTAGCCATCTTATACTAATATAAATTATGTTTATAGGTAAATAGAGTTTATTTTTAGTTTAGGGTGGCCAGTTACTGGCGAATTACCCTACAAATCTGCTAAGCTTATGTAAACGTAGCACAAAATGAATAGTTGCCGTTACATAAATCCTCATTAACATAGTTTAGCGTCGCAGATGCCCAAACTCAGGGGACCTGCGGAGCTGATTAATTAGGCTCTCGCCCAAACCCTTTGAATTATTTGGGCCTTCTCTGAAAGGTATAGCAAAGCTTCTTAAGATTGTTCCCCGAACGTTGAGATATTCCTCATAAAATTTGCCTTCGGTGTATTGTGGGGTAATTAATTACTTGCCTTTGAACATGGGACACATTGTATTGAGGTTTTGAGTAAGAGTACAGTGACGTCAAATATATGTTTACATTTTTCGCCTTATTATAAAGGCGTAGGGTCCAAAAGTGTAAACATATCTTTGACGTCGACTGTACCTATTATGATATGAAACTGGAATAGACAAAATTTTTAATAGATTTCGTGACACAATTACTTTAAGTATATGTATATGATCGTAGTCTTTGCGCAAAATAACATCCCACATCCTAATAATAACAATTTTGAAAGTTTATAATTGGATTAGGATATTTCGTTGTATACCTATTCCTCAAGCATTCCGAGGGCGGACAGGTCTTTTTGGGCTTCGTCACTCCAGCGGTATCATGAATGCAGAATGGCAGAATGGCGCTCTCTTGTGTCAGAGGCCAAGATCCTCTTTGGGTCACTGAGCCAGTGATGTATGTATGTATGTATGTATGTATGTATTCCTCAAGCATATAAAAAACCGGACAAGTGCGACTCGGACCCGCCCATCAAGGTTTCCGTACTTTTTAGTATTTGTTGTTATAGCTGCAACAGAAATACATAATCCCATCAAAAACATGAATGTAAAAAAGGAGAGCCAAGTTCAATACCTACAAAAATTATGCTTGGCTGTGGGGTTCGCCGCAAAAAGAATGGAGATTTAAATGAGTGTCAAGTTCTATGCAAAATCCACATATGTATTTATAGGAACAAAATAACATTATAAACAAGTATTAAACTCTATTTCTTTGCTTTATTGGATACCTATAACAATTGCTGTTATTTAAAAAAAATGCGAGATCTTAAAGCAAGTTAGATTTGACTTGGCCAGTTTTCATTACATCAGTCATTTTATAAAGTTATTCAACATATATATTTTGTAATTCTGATAAAAACTGGCCAAGCCAAATCTAACCTACTTTAAGATCTCACATTTTTTTTAAATAACAGCAATTGTTATAGGTATCCAATAAAGCAAAGAAATAGAGTTTAATACTTGTTTATAATGTTATTTTGTTCCTATAAATACATATTTGGATTTTGCATAGAACTTGGCACTCATTTAAATCTCCATTCTTTTTGCGGCGAACCCCACAGCCAAGCATAATTTTTGTAGGTATTGAACTTGGCTCTCCTTTTTTACATTTATGTTTTTGATGGGATATCAATACTTTTTGTAAAGAAAACTAGGCAGGTATTGAGATTTAATGTTTTTTCTTGTGTTTCCGCTGCATGTTTTTTACTTCTGTTCTTTGTATTAATTATGTGGTGCCGCGCGCCGCCAACGACATACCGTTGGCCGGTTGTTTAGCGCGTATTACAAGTTTTTTGTATGGGGACCCCCCTCTATTTTTTAATTTTTTTTATTTTTAGATTTTTTCCTACGCTTACACACAATTACCGAGCTGGATTCCAAATTTCATCCTTCTAGGTCATCTGGAAGTAGGTTAGGTTTAGGTACTATATGTCAGTCACAATAAAAAAGAAATTTGTATGGGAACCCCCCCTATTTATTAACTTTTTTTTGTTTTTAGATTTTTTCCTACGCTTACACACAATAACCGAGCTGGATTCCAAATTTCATCCTTCTAGGTCATCTGGAAGTAGGTTAGGTTTAGGTACTTATATGTCAGTCACAATAAAAAATGGTTTTTTTTATGGGGACCCCCCCTATTTTATAACTTTTTTTAATTTTTAGATTTTTTCCTACGCTTTCACACAATAACTGAGCTGGATTCCAAATTTCATCCTTCTAGGTCATCTGGAAGTAGGTTAGGTTTAGGTACTATAGGTATGTCAGTCAGTCTTAAAATTTACGACTTTTTGACCTTCATATCTTTATAACCGTTTGAGCTAGCTTCATGAAATTTGGGCTTCTAGATGTCCTTATGGATATAATTAAACACACGTAGTTTTATGTGTTTACGTTAAAGATGTTTTGAGTTATAGAAGGGTCAAAAGTGGCACCAAGTGGTTCGTGTAATATTACACTTGGCGCTGGCTAGCCAGTTCCTTTGCTTGAACTTGGCTTGACACGCTGCCGCGTGTCTAGATCTGTGAAAATTTCAACTGTCTAGCTATCATGGTTCTGAGATACAGTGGTGACAGACAGACGGACAGTGGAGTCTTAGTAATAGGGTGCCGTTTTTACCGTTCAGGTACGGAACCCTAAAAGGTTAAGATGAATTTAGCTATAATTTGGAATAGAATTATCTCATATCCTGGATTAAGATAAACGATACTTATCTTTCGGTACCTATATATTCCCCTTAGCGGGTGAAGTAGAGCATAAATTAGTGGGTCTAGAATCGCTAGTTGGGGTGGGAGAGAAAAGGGGGATTTAGCCTTATATATTTGGTTTTAAGAATGATTCACGTTAGGCCAGGCCGTGTACGACCCGGAGCGTCCGGCGCATCGTTTTCTATGGAAAGCATCACGTGATCGCCTGTCATGTCATAGAAAAGTAAGCTCCGGAAGCTCCGGCCCGGACACGACCCGGTCTAACGTGACTAACGTGAGTCGTCTTTTATTCGGAAGAATAGACTTTCATTTGTCACAATTAAAATATCAACGGACATTAGATTAATGGGACATCTAAATTAAAATTGGCATATATACCTAATATGCATGTGTTTCAAAAAACCTTGTGTAAAATATTTAGCATGAATTAAACATTTAACAAAACGTCGGTGCGAATAAAAAAAATATATAAATTCCTTTTTAAATTTCCCGTCGACCCACATAAATATTTTTGTTACTCGTATATCTTTAATAAACAGTTATTTTTCTCTCCTGAAAAGTATCTTAAAAATACTTACATGGCGATTTTTTTATTCGCACCGACGAAAAGCTAGTAAATATAAAAGAACACAAACTGCGTAACTGAAACATTAAAAAATGAATATTGCATGCAATTTTGAAACGGCTGTAGATAACGCAGTTTTTACAACTAGTTCGTTAGCATTATTGCATCAACGCCTTTCCAGCGGAAAATAAACACGATGCTCAAATTGGCATATGTAGGAATAAAAACTTCACTTAATTATCGCCCGTGGATCCAACGGATCCAACTAGCTCCCGCCGAGCAGTGCCGGAGCCACTGTAAAATGTGTACATTTACATACCGGGTGTGGCCTGTAACACGAGCAAATAATTAAAACATAGATTGTACTCCTCAAACGGTCACTCTTTTGTCCAACAACTTTTAAAAATTATGAAGTATTTAGAGTCCCTATTTTTCATACAAAATAAATATTATCTTCAATGGACGCCATCGCCACGCCATATCATTGTGATTGACGTTGCTTGTCAAGCCTTAAATATAACAAAATTCGCAATACATTGCGTCTTAGAATAAACTTTAAAGTGTATTAAAAATCAAACCACAAGTTATTTTTAAAAGTCGCTGAACAAATGTTGGTCAGTATGAGGAGAACAGCCTACAGTTTAATTTTTTGCTCATATTACAGGCTACACCCGGTATATGTAGTTATGTTACTTGGTGGTATTGCAATGATTATGTAAAGTCAAATAATTTAATTTCAGTATCATTTTGTAATTTGTCACAGTGACAACGTGACAAGATACGCCATGGTATTTAAATTAAATTACTTTACGGTATCTGCGACGAGATGACCCGGATCATACTGTAAACATAATGATTGTGATATTTAGGTGCATTAAACAATAATTCTGACTAAATTTGGATAAATAAAAGGATACGTATAGGAGATTAATAAAATATATCACTATTAAAATAACTTTCTATTGTTGTTTACAAAGTATGAAATCTTTTAAAAAAGATATAATTTTTTTAAACGGGTAAGTCCTAATTCAATTTATTAATGGCCATGGCTTAGGGCAAATTTTTTATTTATAAGTTTTAGTGATTTGTTATAAAGTTGTAAAAATGTTATTAAATAAAATTCAAATAATTTATTAATAAAACCCATGTAATTGTTTGATTACTTTCAGTGGAAATAATCTTTGTCTCGGTAGAAAGGCAGCTTATCTCTTAACCCTCATGCATCGACTCAAACTATCCAATGGCAGGCGTGGCCCACTCCGCGATTTCGTCGCTTTGCTACAGGTAGCTAAAAGTACATCCGTTCTACCCCCATTTTGGGGTTTGCCATAAGCCGCGCGTGGCGCTGTCGCCACCCAGCGGCCATATCTGTGCTGATCGTGACAGACGCGTTTTGTTAGAGAGTGAGTCTTCTGTACCTAGTACTATTATTTATTCTGTGCCAATGCAATGGTGAAATTCTGAAAAGATTTCGTCATTTTCATTTTTAATCCAATAATTGAAATTAGGTGAAACATTGTTTTGTACCTACTAAATATTTTACTGTAATTTTTTTGTTTATTAAGCACTTAATTGCGAAAAGCTAATCTCATTTTGTGTTAATTATTTTCCTAAATGAAGTCGCCCTTTGTGAGGTAAATTTTATTAACAGTTGAAATAAATTTCATTCGTCCAAGTTCGTTTGCGACTAATTTTAATTTTCATCTGTTTATGAGCAAATAAATACTTATCTATGAAAATCATTAATTTCATCGGACAAATTGAATTCACGCATAAACTGGTACTTATATCTATAATTTGCTTACTTTCTGCAAACTCTTTGAGTTTTATCTAGGTACCTTCTGTGAATGTATCTGTTTTTGTCAAGCCAAGTCAGAAAAATACCTCTCCGGTTAAATTTTACTCTATTTTTCATGCAAACATAATAAGTACCTATAGTTGCACCAAACAAAGTCTGCAGCGGATTTGATAGCCCACACAGTGTAAGTGTTATGTATACGTCATAATTTCATAGAAGTTTGACGTTTAAAATGACACTTGTACTGCGTGGGCTATCAAAATCGCTGCAGACTTTTTACGGTCTGACTATATATTATTTTAAACGTAACAGCTGGCTTATGTTAACTAGCTAAATTACATTATCCTCATGAAATATATACCTGAGCAATATAATAAAACGTGTTAAAACTTTAAAAACGCTATTCCGTCGTCGAAAAATGTTGTCAAAAGCTCAATTTAGCTGAAACAGGAATAAGTATTCTGAACAAGTCTATATAAAATATTTTATAAGACTAGTCATGTGGCGACTGAAGCAACTCTTAGTTTAAGTTTTTAGTTTATATTAAGTTTAGCATAATTTTTATATGGACATGTGTCTGAAATAAAGTGATTTTATTTTTTATTTTTTATTTTATTTATTTATTTAAATTTAATATTTTACTGAAACTCAAAATAATGTGTCGATTCTGTGTGAGTTACCCATGTAACAAGGGCAAGTGTGACCTCGGCATCTTATCTTTGGTGTGAGAAAGTAACAACTAGCTCAGGGCATTTGGGACCTTGTGTCATAAGTTAGGACCGTGTATCACCAACGTTTACTGTTTGTCCACACCTTGCTCCAGGAGAGAGTAATGGGCCTAATTTATACTTATTAACGGCCGGATATTAATGACCAGATTATTTGAAAGGTGATATTTATTAAGGAGAGGGTCGTTCTGTTGAAAGAAAGGGCAATAATATGACCTAATTTGACAAAACTTCCACGTGGCGGAAAAGAAATGCTTAGGTGGGCGCCTGAGACCAAAAGCAAAGCGCATACGCACTATTTACGCTGAATTCTCCCACAATTTTGAAGATTTCGTCTGCCCTTGCAAAAATAGTCTAGTTTCCGTCGAATATATTTTTGTGGTATTCAAAACGTGTAAAAATTCAATATAAAACTACAATTTTGCGTTAGCCTGCTGTTAATTATTCTGTAATAGTGTCCTGTGTTACTAGTACGAAGTCTGATAAAACTCCTTAAAGTCGGTGTCGTACAACAGAGTTCCTTAAAAGACTCGATAAGTGTTCTCGCCTGAGCTAAACTGATATTAACTTTATAAATCTATTTAAATAGTCGCCAGCGAATCCTAGTTGCAATTAAAACTTGCATTAATTAGCAGCCTTAATTGTTACATAAGCTCACCTGGCGTATTAATCATCCGGTTTTAATTGGCCTTCTTAAGGAGAATTTAAGTTTAAAACGATTTAGTTTCAGAATGACAAAGAACTTGTACGAGTAAACGTTTTAGAAGGCGATTGCCGGACCACGAGCCGAGGAGATTAAATTGTCTCTTCCGAGACCTGTCTCAGGGTTGCCAGTGCCCTTAAAGCATTTAGTAACTGGAGATGTCATCGCTGACATTTTCTTTACAAAACATTTTGCCGATTTTTGCTGGAGAGGGTACGTCAAACGTATTGCTATTTCTACATGATTTTTACGTAACGTACAACTAGTCATGTCAGTCCATACAAAAGTTTGCACAATGGTGCAAGTTTTTCGACAGAGGGGTAAGCTCTCAATGACCACTCCAGTTATTAAATGCTCTAAGCTAGTGCCAGACGTCAGGGTAAAGAAATGTAGATATACTTAGTCAGTAAAATAACTGACTGGTGTTAAGGTTGACTGGTAGAGAATGCTTTTGGCATTAAGTCCGCCTTTTGTACGATAAGTTTTTCTTTTGTGCAATAAAGTTTAAATTAATAAAAATTATAGAAAATTATCGAGGGCGTCACTTCCTACGTAACTATCACATTTTTGAAGTAAAATACTTAAACATGGCAACAATAAATTTAGTATGATTTTTTTAGTTCCATATTATTTAATAGTAGAAACTATTTCATGTCGCACTATTGTAGTACCTATAATAGGTACCTACTTAAGTAATTAAAAAAAACCGGGCAAGTGCGAGTCGGACTCGCGCACGAAGGGTTCCGTACCATAAAGCAAAAAAAAAACGGATAAAAATGCAAAAAGAAAACGGTCACCCATCCAAGTACTGACCACGCCCGACGTTGCTTAACTTTGGTCAAAAATCACGATTGCTGTGGGATGTGGGATGTGGGAGCCCCACTTAAATCTTTATTTTATTCTATTTTTAGTATTTGTTGTTATAGCGGCAACAGAAATGCATCATCTGTGAAAATTTCAACTGTCTAGTTCAACTATCACGGTTCGTGAGATACAGCCTGGTGACAGACAGACGGACGAACGGACGGACGGACGGACAGCGAAGTCTTAGTAATAGGGTCCCGTTTTACCCTTTGGGTACGGAACCCTAAAAAACTGTTTCCTGATCCTGAAGAGTATGTGACGCTTATGGGACACTTTGGATTGGAAGCAACTAGAATAGGGAAGAGCGGGGACAAACGTACGGTCAAGGAATTTAATTTCAGTAAAAGACCGCGCTCGATAAACGAGATGAAGTGCACATAATGGCGCGATCGCAGCTGGAGCATTTTCGATACGGTCTTGTAAACATATTCCACCACATCTTATCTTATCTGCCGAGATAAGGCCCTAACTGGTAACCCTACATAAGACTTGTCTCAAACCACTTTAAACTTATAAGAAACTTCGGCACGATTATCTTGTTATCTTTGTAGTTTATTTCAAAGACAACTTCCTTTGTATGGTATGAAGTCGTCACAAACTGGAAAAGAAGGAAAAAGTTACTCATTAAGTAAACTCATTTGTGCAAGTGTCTTAGTATGTTTTTATACCACTTTTCTTAAGTGCCTTTTAAAGTGTTTAAGCGTTCTTTAGAGTCGTACTTAGAATAAATATTTGAAAGACAAAATTCCAATTAGCAATTAGGGCATAAAAGTAAAATCTACAACTGTAAAGGAAAAGTAGGTAGGTAAATATGATACCTATTGGTACCTCAAATATCACATTCTCAGGTTATTAATTAACGAAAAAAACCGGTCAAGTGCGAGTCAGACTCGCGTTCCAAGGGTTCCGTAGATACATTACTAAATATTGTGAATTAAATGTCTTTAAAAAACCCGTCGGGGACGGATCAAAAACTAACCTAATTAAATCCGACTCACGCTTGACTGCATATTTCCTGTTATCTATGGGTAAACTACTATTTTGTGTATTTTTTTTTTCAAACTACTTTTTTTTTTAACTACCTATCCTGGAGGGGCGGATATGACGCAAGCGGGGTTTTTAGATCAAACGCAGCTTTTTAGAACAAGTGGAAGAACAAGTGCGAGTCGGACTCGCGCACGTAGGGTTCCGTACCATAATGCAAAAAAAAACGGTCACCCATCCAAGTACTGACCACTCCCGACGTTGCTTAACTTTGGTCAAAAATCACGTTTGTTGTATGGGAGCCCCATTTAAATCTTTATTTTATTCTGTTTTTAGTATTTGTTGTTATAGCGGCAACAGAAATACATCATCTGTGAAAATTTCAACAGTCTAGCTATCACGGTTCGTGAGATACAGCCTGGTGACAGACGGACGGACGGACGGACGGACAGCGAAGTCTTAGTAATAGGGTCCCGTTTTACCCTTTGGGTACGGAACCCTAAAAAGTAGGGGTAGTGTCGTATCAAAAAAGTATTAATATTATGGCTTTTTTATGAAGTTCATATTTGAGTCTGTATATTAATGTAGTTTCGTACTGCGCCAACTTTTGCCTGACATAGTGACATCGGAGAAAAAAAGCGGAAGCTACCGGGGCCGGCAAATTCGCCATTATTAACTACGGGCACAGACGAGAATATAATAAAGACAGCTAATAGAATATTGCAAGTCATATATTTAAATCTTTGGGTTCTTTATCATAGCTGTAGATGATCAAAGACGATACTATCCTTGTGAATTAGCCATAATTGCATTTTTAGAATGAATTGAATAATGTTTGTAATATCTTATTTTCGTACAACCTATCAATGTTGTTATTGTATAGGTACAAGTAGGTACATACTTATATTATCGACATAAGCAACATCAAAGGGACCATATTATGACAGGCGTTGTAAACCCTTGAAAACTTTGAATATTATTGAATTTTAATATTCTTAAATATACCTAGCGCTAAGCGTTTATACACACATGGGTAACTTGGAGCAAGTATCGATGACGTAATATCGGAAACTTCAAGTCAACAAAACATGGTTCAGCCAGCATTAAATAGTACGGAACACATTCTTATTTCCATTGTAACAAAGTCTTGTGATATGTTTGGTTTAGGGCCAATTTGGCCGTCATTATACAGGGTAGAAAGGCACGGCGCTCCTTTTCGCAAAAGGGAGATTGTTTAGCCTAAGCTCTATATTTTCTCCATAGAAACTATGTTAATAATATGGGCAACAGTTTCTAAATTATAGCATTTTAAACATCAATGCAAAAAACTACTTTGGTGTCAGGGTCAATGAACTTATTTGTAAACAATCAGTATACGATAGGAAATTATGCTAATTTGTTGCCATCTAACCATTCTTAGGTCTGGTCTTGCAGGATTTTCGCTTTTCTTTCTTATAGATGCTGAATACATAGTAGTTTTAACAGACTGCTAGTCTTTATAATTTATTAGTCAATGAAACAGGCAAAAAGCCTGCAAGTTTGTTTTATGCGCTAAAGGACTAGCGTAATTTATTAGGAATCGGGCCAGTCGCTGCGATCACTCTGCGCAAAGTGACGGTATTCAGAAACTATTATTTTACACAATTTAAAACTAATTCAATACGCACAACAAAAAATGTATTTTTGCATTAATGCGCTGCGCCTAATTTTATCGGCGAGATAAAATCTCACTAAGGTAAACGCATAAGCGTTGCGACCCAGCGAGGAAATGCTGCCAGCATTCTTGGCACTATGCCCCAGGGGCCCTCTTTAGATAAAGATTTTTAGGTAATTTTTTTTAAGGTTTAGTTTTAGTTTTGTAGGTAGTTTTAATTTTAGGTTACTTTTTATTGTAAGGTAAACGTACTAGTGCTCGACATGCTAATGCCTAATAGACGACACCTTGCTGTCACCTCTATTGACAATGACTTAAGTTTCAAGATGACATGTACTGGGACCGCGTCGAGCACTTGCGCTTGTAAGAATGGATGATTGCGGGATTTCGGCGCTAAAAGGGCATACTCATTTTAGGGTCCCTGCGTTACCATTAAGTAAGTAAACAATAGTATATTTACAGCGCTTTAGATCGTGAAACAGAAGTTCCATAATAAAGTGAAGGTGAATTGTTGTGGAGGTTTTGATAAGGGTACCTTAAAGTGTCATTCTATGGAACTTGCTAACTATGTAAACAAACCGCCATATTGAAATGGTCAAAGAATGACGAATTTCTAGGAAATTCGACTGACTTTTATTAACTGCTACCTTACTATATTTAAAATGTCTTTTGATTTCATATTCCTTGGATTAATAATTATTAAATCGTAACCGACGTGGCAAGCTTTTTTTAACAAAGGCAAATCGAAAATCAAAAACATATCAGGATGACCAATGGCAACGACACATGACGTGATAATTATCGTATATTATTTAGGTACTTTTCGATTAGCGTTAGAGCGTTTCGGTTAATGATTGTGACTTCGGCTAGGTACGCCTGAAGATACCTAGAAGTTTTATTTGTAAAAACAGTACCAATTAGTACAATAACTATATACAATTAATATACAATTAAGAATATACAATTAAGTAATGGTAATGCAATTATAGAGCAGCCTGTGGAAATTACTAATATTTTTAATGATTATTTTATATCAATAGGTGTAGATAATACACATAAAAGTAAGAAAACTCGATCAGTTGTCACTAACATAAGCAATTCAATGTTTTTATCCCCTGTCACTGAAAATGAAATAAGTACTATTATTAAGGACTTAAAAAATAAAAAAAGAGCTTTGGTTTTGATGAATTTCCACCAGTACTTGTCAAACAATGCAGAGAAGAACTTGTGGGACCTTTAACATTTATGATAAACCAATCGTTTTTACTTGGTGTCTTTCCAGAGTTATTAAAAATAACCATAATTAAACCTGTACCAAAGATGAAATCAGCAAATGAACCTAAAAATTTTCGGCCAATTGCATTACTTTCAACTTTCTCAAAAATTTTTCAGTGTGCCATGGCTAAGCGGCTTACAGATTTTTGCGACAAATTTAACATCTTTCACGAAAGCCAAAACGGTTTTAGAAAGAAAAGATCGACCGTATTTGCTTTATATCAATTGCAAAATGAAATATTAAATATAATAAATGAAAAAAAGTACGCGATAGCCGTTTTACTTGACATGAGCAAAGCATACGACAGAGTGTCACACCAAATTCTCTTACATATTCTACGTCAACTAGGAGTTCGTGGACAAGCTCATGATTGGTTTTCATCATATTTAAAAAATCGCAAACAAAGTGTAGAAGTTGAGTACCATAATTTCGAAAAGAATATGATGTGAAGTAGCAGATCATTTTGAGCGGTTTTTCTCGAATATCCCGGTAGAAACAACAAGATCCCTTAATTCATCGCCAGACGTCGCTGAAGAAATTTTGAAGACAAATGTGGCAGAATGTACAGAAATCTTCAAATTTTCGTATGTCTCATCGAATATAGTTCTTAAGACTTTTAGGTCTTTAAATTTAAAGAAAACAGAAGATCTTTGGGGCCTGTCTGTCAAAGTATTAGATTCCATCATTGAGTCAATTACACCATACTTAGCTGAGATTTTCAACAGATGCATTGATGCTGGAATTTTTCCAGATATTATGAAACATAGCAAAATTATCCCTCTGTTTAAATCAGGAACGAGAACAGATCCCACGAACTTTAGACCGATTTCAATACTACCGGCATTAAGCAAAGTGTTCGAGAAACTTATTCTGAATCAACTATTGTCACATTTCAACAGAAACAAACTGCTTGATAGCAATCAATTTGGTTTCACCAAAGGTCGATCAACTACTGACGCCGGTGCGGTACTTCTAAAACACATCTTTGATGCTTGGGAAAAAGCTCAAGATGCTGTTGGAATTTTCTGTGATCTGTCAAAGGCATTTGATTGCGTTGATCACGAAAATTTAAAGAGAAAATTAAGCCGCTATGGGATAAAAGCTAGTGCCCTTGACCTGGTCTCATCGTACCTTTCGGATAGAACTCAGCGAGTAGTTATTAATGGAACTCAATCGGCGGGGTCCCCGGTAGCCCTCGGAGTGCCTCAAGGTTCAATTCTTGGTCCCTTCCTGTTTTTGGTATACATTAATGACTTACCAAAAGTTGTGCAAGATAGACATGATATAGTGTTATTTGCAGATGACACTTCCCTTATATTTAAAGTGGACAGAAAGGAAAATAGCTTCGAGAGCATTAATGACGCGCTATCTACCATTGTAAACTGGTTTACGGCAAACAATTTGCTTTTGAACGCCAAGAAAACCAAATGCATCAAGTTTACGCTACCTAACGTCAAGCAGGTAAATAACGGCAAGATTAAAATAAAAGGTGATACGCTGGAATTTGAGGACCGAACTGTTTTCCTGGGAGTCACTTTAGACTCCAAACTGCAATGGCATGCACATATAGGCACTCTAGCCGGAAAACTTAGTTCAGCAGCCTATGCAGTGAGGAGAATCAAACAGCTGACAAACGTAGAGACGGCCAGGCTGGTATACTATAGTTACTTCCATAGTGTTATGTCTTATGGAATTCTGTTGTGGGGAAAAGCGGCAGATATTCAGACAATATTTGTGCTGCAAAAACGAGCTGTACGTTCCATCTATGGACTGGGCGCTCGAGTATCCCTAAGAGAGAAATTCAAAGAAGTTAACATTCTTACCGTTGCATCTCAATACATACTAGAGAATATTATGTATGTTCGGAAAAACATCCACGAATTCAAGGTTAACAGTGATATCCATAACTATAACACTAGAAACAAACATAAACTTGCCGTGCCCGCCCACCGCCTCCGTAAGGTTAGTACGTCTTTCGTCGGGAACTGTACACGTTTTTATAACAAAGTCCCCACTGATGTAGTGAATTTACCACTTCACAAATTTAAGTCGCACATTAAGCACTCCTTGTTATGTAAGGCGTACTACACTGTAAATGATTTTATAAACGATAGAGATGCTTTTAAGCCGGTAGCTTGATTGGTTTCATTAGTATAATAAGAATTAAATAAATATTGTTTTTTTTTACACTGAATTAAATATGCTAGTGTCCAGTAGAATTGACACATGAGACAATGATGTTCTCGCTTGATTATATTGTTTAATTTAATTTTAGTTTTGGACACTTGGAGACCTTATACATCTCTAAGTACATATTTATTTATTTGATTTTTATTTTTGATTGTACATACTTACCTATATTTTTAATGTTTCTGACACTTAGAGACCTTTACATCTCTAAGTCAACTTAGGCTAGTAATTATGTGAAGCTATATTACTGTCTTTTTATGTAACATATGAGCACAAAATGCCGTGTCTTACAGCTACATGTTATTACTATTTTAATATTAATATAGGCCGGTAGCTTGAACATGTCATGCTCGCTTAAAAGTCTTTGCTTACGGTGGCGTTGTTGATCGGGTCGCCACTTTCCCGAATGAAGGTTGAGGGAGGCGATGGCTGAGATACGCGTCATACTCGTGAACGGGTGCTGTTTGTGGAGACTGGTCTGTTAAGCTAACACGAGCTATTATACTTAGTAACTTTTATTAATTAATTACAGTGAGACGCCTCATTCTGTTCTCGTATGTTTCTTTTCTTTTAATGAATGTATTAATTATACAGGATATTGACTCTTGGAGACCCTATACATCTCTAAGGATAACTTGATAAACTATATAATCTAATAGTTCTGACACCTAGAGACATTTACACCTCTAAATATTATAGATTTTTTGTGTGTGTTTTTTTATCTGTATTTTGTATGTAATTCGACATTAAGAGACCATATACATCTCTTAGTAATTGTAATACGTTAGATTGAATTGTTAGTTTTAATTTATAAAATTGTTGATGTTATTATTTTTGCTTTTATGTAAATTCAATGTTGACGTGTAAAAGTGCCCTTGTGGCCTATTTGCTGAATAAATGTTGATATTTGATATTTGATATTTGATATTTGACCAGCGTTGTTAGATCTAGTTACCAAATAACAAATAATTCTATACCACAAGGTAGCGTGTTAGGATGTATTTTGTTTTTGTTATATATAAATGACTTACCTAATGTTTTGAATCACAAGTGCATCCTTTACGCAGACGACATAACTGCCGTTATCAAGTGTACCAGTGAGGAAGATTTAAAGATACAATTACAATTATTTTTCGACCAGATAACAAATTGGCTTAGTGATCATAATCTTATGCTAAACGTTTCTAAGACAAAGTTGATACAGATTATACCTCGCCAAAAAAAAACCCTTAAACATTGAATATGTCTACAATACTAACCAAATAGCAACGGTTAACTCATGCTCTCTATTAGGAGTTGAGATCGACTCTGGACTAAACTGGAAAGACCATATAGAAAAAGTATCGGGAAAACTAGCTAGCTTTACATATGCACTTTGTGAATTAAAAAAGTGTACTAATTTAAATACCGCTACTAGTGCATACTATGCTTACGCTCATTCATTGTTAAGCTATGGTGTCATATTGTGGGGCAACAGCGCGCATGTTGACAGCGTATTTAAACTACAAAAAAGATGCATAAGAATTTTAGTAAATATTAGCAGTATGGATAGTTGTAGACCACATTTTATTCGTTTGAAAATTTTAACTTTAGCTTCAATTTATATTTTTGAGCTGTGTAAATTTGTAAGGAAAAATCAACAGCTATTTAGGCAAGCAAAAGACAACTGTAGTTTGTCTCAAAACCTGAGAAATAGAGATAGGCTAGTAAGCTCTTTCACTAGATTACAAATTGTTAGTGCAGGCACACATCATATGTGTGTAAACATTTATAATAGACTACCAGAAAATATAAAAATAATAGAAAAAGAGACTTTGTTTTTAAAAAAGCTTAAAGATTTCCTTGTTACCAATTGCTTTTATGATATTAACGAATATTACAACTTTATGGAGTCTAAATAATATTAAGAGCCTATACACATGTAAACCTTCTGCATGATACATATGTTGTAAATATTGCATGCTATTTTTAATAGTTTATAAGTACATAATAATGCGGTGCCCTAACAGGGTTTGTGGTAATCGTACTGATTTTTAGTTATAAGACCTATTGTAAACCCACAAAAGCAATAAATAAATGAATGAATTATGAATATATAACGCCTTATAAAACGATGAACACCGGTAGCATGCACGAAAAAGTGTCACGTTGTGGACGGACCTCTATGGTAACGTTGTAGACAGATCTCCATGGTAACGTTAGGTAATGTAATGGTAATGTTTTCTTATGACGTTATCATGCAAAATTATTGTCCATAAACCGACTTCACAGACCACCATACTCTTTGAAGTGAAAACTTCTTTAGCGGCACTGTGCACTTTTTGTGATGGGGAAAAAATGTTAAACTCGCGACAGGTCACGTAACCGTATAATTCGTAAGACGTAAGATGGACACGTGACCTGATCGAAAAACTGTTACAATGTCATTGAGTTTTCATTTCTGCCGGCAGCCCTGGAGTGCAACCCGTTTGTTTTTTTTTTCGTTATAATTTCGATATGTCGGCGGCCGATCGTAAGATCAGGCAGATCGTAATGTTCCTGTGTAATCTTTTGACCATAGTTACATTAAACCAATAAATAGGTAGGATAGGTTCGTTAGGTTGCTTCAGATGCCCGAAGGGCAAACTGCCCAGACATAAGAGCCCCGCGTAGCGGGGCTCCGTCAACTCAGGGAACGAGTTAAAGATTGTCACGTTTCACGATATGCCTAGGAATTTCACGATATGTCTGATCTTACGATCGGCCGCCGACAGATACACTAAATAGGCATTCGAGAATGAGGCCGGGGACTGCGATAAATCGCGGCGGGTCTGCAGTGCGGCTCGTGCAGCGCGGACGGCTTAATAAATAACCGATGAGCGAGTCGGGCCTGACCCGACGGCAGGTGTTAAGGCCACTGATATCTCAACGTAGTTTTGTACATTTTACTTTGAATATAATATTTTATGCCAAAACAAAAAGACGTAAAATAAAATTTCGTACAACAGATTCAAGATCAGATAAGATTGTACCTTATATTAAATTGCTGGAGCACTCCATTCTTAGGGAAGATGGCGAGATGCCGGACGGAATGACATTGATTCCGTGGAAGATGGGGCCGGTGTGGGCGCTAGATACATGTGTCGATAAAACCTTCCCGTCTTCACGGTACTTATGTCTTACCGGGTGCACGGATGGTACGGCTGCCGATGCACCGACCCCGAATATAGGTTTCTTGCTTTGGGCGTTGAACGCTCGGCCCGTAGGGTCCCAGTGGGACCTTTTCATGGCCTTATCAAAGAGGCTGATAGACGCCACCGGGGACCGTGAAGCTGGCATTGTCCTCGCGCAGCGTACCCATTAGTAATGAAATTCAGCGGGGTAATGCTGCCAGCATCTACGGCACCTTGTCACGGAGTGAATTTTTGTTTTAGTTTAGGGGTAGGGTTTTCCTTCTTTAGATAATATTAGGTTTTTATCACGTTAGTTAAGTTTATTTTAGTTCATAGTTCATACGTTTTAACTGCATTTTCTGTAAGAAATATTAAAATTATTTTTCTTTTTCCATACGGAAAAGCATCAACTTTTGGCTAAACGAAATTGCCGCTTTCTGGCTCCGTCGAACAGAAATATACCTAGTATAAACAAGAAAACCTCAGATCACATTCCATGTGATCTGAGATATTTAATTCTTACTTTACTGTCGCTTCTATTTTAAAATACGTCATAGTACAAAATAAAACTTTGGATACAGTACTCAATACTGCAGTGTAGGTTTATTTACTCGTACCTGCCGTTTCCCCAAGATTTACAGAGTCGCGGTCGCTTCTAGACTTATTTATAGCTCGCCGAGGTTAATAGCGCCCCGTGCAGCTGATCCAGACCTGGCTCTTTCTGACCTAACTTAATACCAGAAGCGCATTTTATTTTAAGAGGCGGTTTTTTGTGACGCGCACGCCGCGGGCGCTGCTGAAAACCCTCGCGTTTTTTGACATTTGCAGCAGTAATGCAGTCAGCAGTAATGTCGCGCTGGAATACTTCAGTAGTAATCCATCATCATGCAGCATTTCCATTTTCACATGGCTGGCACCCCGCAACTGAGGTGCGTTTTCCCAGAAACTTCCTGCCTCGCACAGATAAACTGTGGATGGTGTCGCGGACTTCCGCGATGTATTATATATATTACACCTGGCAACAGCTTCTATATTGTCTATGGTAAGCAAACCACACTTCCTTTTTCGCTCGTATGAAACTTGCGAGTTAGTTTGTGAACTTATGATTGATTCATTAAATAAAAGTCCTTAATATAAAGTGGTTTGTATAAAGTGGTACGTGTGCTGGACGCCAGCTTCGTACAGCGAGACCATCGTCTTTCAAAGCTAAGTATATGTATTTAAAGGAGGACTGGTTAGTCCCATGCACATATTTTCATATATTTATTTATCTAGCTGTGTTACTGGCAGAGGGTGTGCTTGCATATGTTCAGGACAGGTCGGAGATGCGTCTGCCGGCTTGTGCCTAGCCTCATATAGAAAATGGTCTAGAAGCACCAATAGGCTTGGGGTGTGCTTGCATATGTTCAGGACAGGTCGGAGATGCGTCTGCCGGCTTGTGCCTAGCCTCATATAGAAAATGGTCTAGAAGCACCAATAGGCTTGGGGTGTGCTTGCATATGTTCAGGACAGGTCGGAGATGCGTCTGCCGGCTTGTGCCTAGCCTCATATAGAAAATGGTCTAGAAGCACCAATAGGCGTGGGGTGCTTAGTTGCGACTAAGCACCAATATCCCTTCACGAGGGACAAGTACACCCCCAACTAATGCCAATATATAGATGTATCTGGTTGAGGCCAGGATACATATACGTTGTGGATCTGAATGGTTTGCGACTAGCGCGGCTAGGCATGCGAACACTTCTTAAGTGTGCCAAGGGATCGATATAGATGTATCTGGTTGCGACTGGGATACATATATATACCTTTAGGGCTGTGGATCCGACTGGTTGCGGCTGGCGCGGCTAGGTTGCGACACAGATAGAACTGTGTGCCTTCAGATCCGTATATAGATGTGACTGGTTGCGACCAGGTCACCGCACCCCTTATCTGGTGCATATGTTTAACTTATGAGACTTTCTGAGACATAGAGAATTGTGACTATCTTATGCAGACTTGCATACCTATATATATGTATATTTGAGTCCTGCGGGACAATGTGGTATCTTACTATGAATATGAATTTCTGGCTATCTATCCCTACATATACCTACATGTTACAATGTTCTGCATTTGCCTTGAGATATTATATATGTGTTATAATGTGATATAGGCTAGGGATAATTTAGTGACCCATGGTCATAAATATATTTTCTACACAGGTGGTGGCATATGAGCAAGTTAGAGCTGGCAGCTACACTTGGAGCTCATGAACGGGGAAAAATACTCCATACACATCATTCTAATAAGGTATGAACCACATTATTCACAGATTAACTGACCTCTCTCCCAATAATATAAGCGAAGCAAAAATGAGTTCTTTAAGATGCAAGTATACATGTCAAGTTGATAGTAGACTCATATTTCATTTAATAAGGTCTTAGAATCTTAAGTAACTTGAATTCAGGCAATCTATTTATTTTAGCATTTTGTATCAACGTCGGTACAAAAATTGGTGGAAGAGTGTCTTGGATTTTGATTCAAACCCACATAAATTCTGAAGAGGTCAAAGGTCACCCTGTGGATAGTGTTGTTCATACAGTGCTGCCGCTGCCACCTATAATTGACATATCGTACATTTAGATGTTTGTATATTGCTAAACGATTTTGAACTTTACAGGATGAATATTGCGTTTGATTCGTTTTACCGAATTTATTTCGCGAAAGCCGTATTTACGATATCACGACTTTGAATATTATGTAATAAACAAATTACGAATTTATGATTCAAAATATTAATCTGAATTAGCATTTTTTATGAGTTTTATGACTAAAAATTAAATACGACTTGATGATTCAATTTCTCGCGCCATTTTTTCATATGTGTAGCGCGAGCTTGGCGCCAGCGTATTTCCGTCATAGAAGTAGCATCCTATAGAAATGGTGTGCGCGTGCCTCCATGAGAGACAAAACATACGCAATGCGACAATATTAAAAACACGTTTTAACATTCCTGACAATATACCAAAAACAATCTACGTAATTCGGTCATTTGGCCACTCCCGTGTCTTCTCTATGTTATTATACCTCTATGATTCCCGTAGTTCGTTCATTTTCGCAAGATGGCGGAACAAGTTCAAGAACTGTAGAAAGTTTTAACGAGTGTTTTGTTATTTGTTTGTTGTGCAGTGTTTTGTTAATAAAAGTGAAAATAACAAAGGTGAGTACATTGTGATTGTGTGAAATTTTGAGGAAGTGGATTAATCTAGTACGTGACAGGTAAATACCGGTATAGGATCCACTTTGAATCATCGATTTTAATTATCGATCTATATAATTTCGTTTTATGTGAATTAAACAAAGCCTGTACAAGGATTATTAGGCATCCTGTGTGATTGTGAGCGTATACACTATTATAACAAAGAAATCGTCACACAATTACTTTGTAACAAGAAGTGACGCCGTGACGCCATTACGACACGTAAATAATAAGACGTGAGGGCTTACCCACGGGATCAAAGATACAGTGATAATTTACGTAATAATTAGATATTTAAATGATCTTACTTGAAAGAAATATGACTTATTTATATGCGACTTGACATGTTACTATTATTACTATTTAAAAAATGCGTAAGCACTAATTCGTATACTTGAGAGGAATTAGGTACTTATATCGTTGGGTCAGAGGCTATATATACTCAGAATAATTGTTTGTTGCACTTGAGTACGAAACCCAACTAATGTATTGTTATGAAATAGGAATTTCAAGAAATACAGCGTAGTCAGCGTACGAACTGACTAATTTCGAGTCGAGCGTGAAAACAAGGCGTCTCTACGCCAAGCTACTTCTCTGCATGAGGAGGAGGATAAATATTCTTAGACCAAAGTCATAAGGTACGTAAACATGATTATTATAGTGTTAACTTGATATACAGCCTCATAATATTGTGTATTATTACTGTCAAATTGCATTCTTAAAGAATTGAATAATTTACTCAAAAATTAACCTTATACAGTGTTTACATCTCTAAGAAATAGATGGCGCTCGCAACACATATGACAATAAGTACTAAATATTGTTCTACAGTGATGATGAAATAATAGAGTGGTATTCAAATAATAATTACATATTATTATGATAAATATTTGGTGGAAATATGAAAACTGTATAAAGTACTTGACAACATTATTGAGTTCTGTTGTGATAACTTGTTTAAAAATACATTTCCAGAGTGAGAGTGAGAACACTATGGAAGCTATCCTGCTGAATCGCCTGTCCATATTTGCCACAAGTATCAAAGAGCATCAAGTAAAAGCATCAGAGCTATGTGCGTGTCGTCCATGGGGAAAGGATCAGCTGGAGCAAGCTGCTATTATCGCCTCCAAACTACAATCTATACTGGGAAGATTTCAAAGTGATCTCTACCAGTACTTCAACCTGTCCAAGGATCCTAACGCCGATGAGATTTCAAATGTAACTGCGATACAGCTAGACGGTGATGAAGTCTTAGCTGAACTTAATGCAAGAATTCAAGCCGATAAGGATACAAGACAAGTCAAATCCGATCCTACAAAAAATAGGAGCAAGTTACCAGAGTTAGATTTAATATCTTTTCATGGTGACGTTCTAGAATGGACTCAATTCTGGGACCAATTCAGTTCCAACATTGATCAAAGGAATATACGAGACGTTGATAAGCTACTCTACCTTAAAGCATCGTTAAAGGGTGAAGCCAAAACCATAATCGATGGTTTAGAAACCACGAATGACAATTATAAGATTGCCATAGATACTCTGAGAGAGAGATATGGCAACAGAGTGCAGATTGTTGATGCCCACTATTCTTCCTTATATAAGATTAAGAAGGCCACAAAGCCAGAAGATTGCAGAAAGACATTAGATGAACTCGAGAGACATCTAAGAGTCTTACAGTCCCTAGGAGAGGATACAAATCAAAACCATTTAAGATTTCTTTTCATGGAAAAGTTTCCTGAAGACATCATTTATGAAATGAAGCTAAAATTGAAGATTGAATCCATTGAGGAAATAAGAAAACAACTAAACGCTATCATATCAGCAAAAGAAGATGCCAAGAGGATAAGCGTTGAGACTAAAGATATGGAAACAACCTTTACTACTGAAACTTTACACATTAGAGATAAATTTGTGAAGAAATCCAACGATAGGAGAATCAAACACAGAGTTATAAATATGAGGGAAAAACCAAATAAATTTAGAAAAAATACATCAACATTTTCAAATACATTCACGCCTAAGAAAAGAACATATAAAGCTAATAGTGAATCGAATAATGCGCAGGCATCTGAAAAACGAAGGAAAATAGAATGTATATTTTGCCAAGAGAATCATTACAATGACGCTTGCACGAAATTTAAGACCTTGGCTGAAAGGAAAGATAAAATACCTAACCGTTGTTACATCTGTTTGAAAATTGGCCATAGACAAAATGAATGTAGAATAACACACATCTGTTATCACTGTGGTGAAAGGAATCAGCATAATAGAGCATTGTGCCCTAAGAAATTGCTCCAAGCAACAGAGACATCATCGTCACAAGATTCCTGTGCCTGAAAGATATGTCTAAACTAGCTATAGAAGAGAATCTTATACATTACAGATTTATACGTGTACCCTTTGCAATCATATCTGAACATCACTTATTCAGTACCAATGATGAATGTTTAAAGAGTCTAGCCAGCGACATCTATGTACATAATATCTGACAGGATCGAATGGAGTCAAAAAAGCGATGAGTCTATACAAAGACAGTAAAATAATATAGATTCCAACTCTAAAGAGCTTAAATATGTAGATGAACATTACAGATGCTAGTACAGATAAAACTGTAATACTCTTGATTTAAAATGGGACTTAGAAAAGGACATGATTTGCCTAAGGATAAAAACACTTGTATGCTTATACAAAGAGAGGTGTTCTGAAGACTTTAAGCAAGTTCATCGCATATGCCTACCTAAGAACATAGCGAATAGCCAAGACGGCCAACTTCACTGTTTCATAGATTCGTCTATGTCAGCGTATGCAGCCGTAGTATATTTACTTCAAGGAGACAAGATGAACTTCGTTATTGGCAAGTCAAGATTAATACCCATAAAAGATCAAGATAATCTGAAGATTCCTAAATTGGTACCATTAGGACTTAGGTATCAGACTAATCCAATATGTCATGAAACATCTACAGATATAGAAGGAACCAAGAAAATAAGAACTTGACTGTAAGATATGTTTTGTCTGAATACAACTCAGCTGATGTAGCAACCAGGCAGACTAATTCGACAGAAGATTTCCAATGATACCTCAGCGGCCCAGAATTTCTGACAGGAGATTCTCACAATTGGCCATGCCAACTTGCCAACCCGCAAGAGATGTTACTCTTCGAGCGGGGGAGGGTCTGTCGAACAACATCATACAGAAAGTTGGATTGAACTGAGACGGAAAAATCAGCTTAATAAGAATATTGGCTTGAGCAAGACGCATAAGTATCAGAAGGAAACCGGACAAGTCTGTTCAGAAACATAGGCAAGTGAGGATAACAGAATAAGCTCAGAAGTACAAAAAATAAGAAGTATATAGAGACACTTTACCCGGATGAAGTTGAGGGTAAGGAGACACATCTTACTCGCTATCTAAGATTGTTCAAAGATGTCGACAGAATCCTTAGATGTAGCGGTCGTTTGAACGAAACTTACAGAAACATCTGCTTGACGATAATCAATTACTGACTATCATCAAAGAAGTGGAAAGTGTCATGAACACAAGACCCTTGACTTGTATGAGTACTGGTTTGGAACATGTATTGAAACCAGCCGATTTCTTAACACCAGGAAGATGTCTCGAACTCCAGATGTCAGTGAGTAAGGCACCAGTTACAGCCACTGCAACTAAACAACAGCTCATAGAAAGATGAAGACGAGGTGAGACTATCATGAAGGAATACAGAGACATATTCATGGATCAGTACTCGTGGAAGTCTAAGGAAATGTTACAAGCATTCAAATAAACTACTAAGAATCAGATCTCACGATGAACCATGTGTTGATGACAGTACATTTACAAGGTCTATAATGCAGTTGTACCCTTTAGGTCACCGATCTGAAGTCGAGTCGTTCAACAAGTGAGAGAATGGTAGTTGAGGAAGATTCGGACTTACCAGTGATACAAAGGCAAGATTATTCCAATATTTAAACGGATGGAAACATGGATAAGACTGATAACATGGACACGGACATGGCACATAGCATAAATAGAACGAAGGAGAAAACTGATGTTACTAATGAAAATGTAGATACAGCAAAATTTGATATGGATTTGAGACTTAAGGACTACCCTAACTTGAGGCTTCGCAATGCAATAGCTTCGCTTCGGTGGGTGTGTCGCGGACTTCCGCGATGTATTATATATATTACACCTGGCAACAGCTTCTATATTGTCTATGGTAAGCAAACCACACTTCCTTTTTCGCTCGTATGAAACTTGCGAGTTAGTTTGTGAACTTATGATTGATTCATTAAATAAAAGTCCTTAATATAAAGTGGTTTGTATAAAGTGGTACGTGTGCTGGACGCCAGCTTCGTACAGCGAGACCATCGTCTTTCAAAGCTAAGTATATGTATTTAAAGGAGGACTGGTTAGTCCCATGCACATATTTTCATATATTTATTTATCTAGCTGTGTTACTGGCAGAGGGTGTGCTTGCATATGTTCAGGACAGGTCGGAGATGCGTCTGCCGGCTTGTGCCTAGCCTCATATAGAAAATGGTCTAGAAGCACCAATAGGCTTGGGGTGTGCTTGCATATGTTCAGGACAGGTCGGAGATGCGTCTGCCGGCTTGTGCCTAGCCTCATATAGAAAATGGTCTAGAAGCACCAATAGGCTTGGGGTGTGCTTGCATATGTTCAGGACAGGTCGGAGATGCGTCTGCCGGCTTGTGCCTAGCCTCATATAGAAAATGGTCTAGAAGCACCAATAGGCGTGGGGTGCTTAGTTGCGACTAAGCACCAATATCCCTTCACGAGGGACAAGTACACCCCCAACTAATGCCAATATATAGATGTATCTGGTTGAGGCCAGGATACATATACGTTGTGGATCTGAATGGTTTGCGACTAGCGCGGCTAGGCATGCGAACACTTCTTAAGTGTGCCAAGGGATCGATATAGATGTATCTGGTTGCGACTGGGATACATATATATACCTTTAGGGCTGTGGATCCGACTGGTTGCGGCTGGCGCGGCTAGGTTGCGACACAGATAGAACTGTGTGCCTTCAGATCCGTATATAGATGTGACTGGTTGCGACCAGGTCACCGCACCCCTTATCTGGTGCATATGTTTAACTTATGAGACTTTCTGAGACATAGAGAATTGTGACTATCTTATGCAGACTTGCATACCTATATATATGTATATTTGAGTCCTGCGGGACAATGTGGTATCTTACTATGAATATGAATTTCTGGCTATCTATCCCTACATATACCTACATGTTACAATGTTCTGCATTTGCCTTGAGATATTATATATGTGTTATAATGTGATATAGGCTAGGGATAATTTAGTGACCCATGGTCATAAATATATTTTCTACACAGGTGGTGGCATATGAGCAAGTTAGAGCTGGCAGCTACACTTGGAGCTCATGAACGGGGAAAAATACTCCATACACATCATTCTAATAAGGTATGAACCACATTATTCACAGATTAACTGACCTCTCTCCCAATAATATAAGCGAAGCAAAAATGAGTTCTTTAAGATGCAAGTATACATGTCAAGTTGATAGTAGACTCATATTTCATTTAATAAGGTCTTAGAATCTTAAGTAACTTGAATTCAGGCAATCTATTTATTTTAGCATTTTGTATCAACGTCGGTACAGATGGAATGAATGAATGAATGTCGCCTGTGGT
Source organism: Cydia fagiglandana (assembly GCF_963556715.1). Taxonomy (NCBI): domain Eukaryota; kingdom Metazoa; phylum Arthropoda; class Insecta; order Lepidoptera; family Tortricidae; genus Cydia; species Cydia fagiglandana. Next base: position 19,814,675 of record NC_085938.1, read on the forward strand.
ATATTCGGACCTATACAACCTTCAAACCTTCAAGAAAAGAGCGTATTCCCATCTCAAAAGCCAGCAACGGAAGTGGTTGTAAGTACAACTCCCTCAGGTGTTGCGGGATTCCATGGGCGGCGGTTATCACTTACCATCAGGCGATCCGTCTACTCGATTGCCTCCTTTATCAGTCAGCAGCAGGCAGTCTAAATCCGAATGATACCTTTATGATGACTTTGAAAAGTATTACAGTTTAGTTTTAGTGCCCTCCCTTTTGAGGGAATCCTGAGAGAATTACCGCCCTGCCTTCTCCGGCCTTTCTTGTACGAGGGATTAAAATTGCATCGCTGCAGCTGCTCGATGCTTAGATCGTTTGGGACCGTTCAAAAATATTGCCGGCAAATTGGAGCATCCGATAACATAGCGCCGATATTGGAATACTTCACAGTCTCCATAACCAGGGCTATTTTTATGAATCTTTTAGTTTCCTATAAATTTTACAGCTTTTTTACGGAATCTACTAAATTTCTTATTGATATGGAATTATTTAAATTTAAGTTTAAGACTTATCTTAAACTTATGTTTAGAGTTTATCTAACACACATGAATTATGAACACACATGGAATTATTTATGTGTTCATTCAGTCAAAAAATGTTAAAAGAAAAATGTTGGCTGATAATAACTAATAATATTAGAAATTACCTGTGACGTGCGTCGACCTATTATAATATTACATAAGATCATAGTTAGCTCTTCTTGACTACACATTTTCCGAAAAACTGCGAATATGACTCCGTTTACGTAATGAGGGTTTCCGCGATCGAGATTTTCACTAGATGGCAGCACAGGTCTTTTTGACAGCTGTTGTCAAAATCCACTATTAAAAAAACAAGGTTAAACATGATTGGTGGAATATGACAGCTAGACCTCTCGCCACGGTGCTGTCATCTTGTGACATACTCGAACGCGGAAACCCTCATTGTTAAGAGCTTGGTTTAACATTTCGAAAAATTCGCCTATTGTAGACTATCTCGTGGACTAGTGTGTGTGCAGACGTGTGGACATAGCATTAGCTAGCTTAAATTATAGTAGCAGTTAACTACCTTAAAGATTGATCTTAAAGGCCGGCTCCATTACAGCATAAAGGCCTTCAGGTCAGAGATGGGCATTAATCGATTAACTTTTTAATCGACTAATCAATCGATTAAAAAAGTTAATCGTCAAAATTAATCGGCGATTAATTTAATCGCGATTAATTTAGTCGACCTAACATACGATTGAAATTGAATTAATCTTAATATTAATCGATTAAATTTCTCGATTAACTCTCGATTGAAAGTAGACAGGATACTGGTGGTCATTTTTGTATGTACCTAACTAAAAATCAAAACTTCTTGCGTACACATTAAAAACCATTCCAGTGTTATAAATGTGCTTCAATAGTATAAGATGGTTACATTGGTTACTATAATAATGCGGATAACTTAGCGCGGCATCTCTAGGTAAGGGTTTAGGGCTTGTAGCGCAGGTATAAAAATTAGAAAGAGAACGACGTATGTGTATGAAAGAGCAAACACATTACTTACCTCTTATCAGTTGTTTTCTATAAGGTTTCAACTTGTCAATGCAGTAATTACTTTTACTACTTACATCGAACGGATACTATCCTATCGAAGACGGTCGAAATTAATAGTCTCCAAGTGAACATACATAAAAATTCGTCTGTTACTTATATTATTTATAAATGTTTCAGACGAATTAGGCACCTCGTCCTTTTTTTTAAGTCGGTTAAAAAGACCATATGTATTGCTAAAATTAATCGAGAGAAAATTAATCGAACTAATTAATCGATTAAAAAAATTAATCGCCGGTAATTAGTCGACGATTAATTTAATCGTGACAATATTAGTCGGAGCTTTTCGACTAAAATTAATTAATCGTCACTTTTAATCGTTGCTCGCGATTAAGTCGGTTAATTTTAATCGTTAATCGTCAATCGATTACATTTTGCCCAACTCTGCTTCAGGTGCTGTGGTGACGCCATAAACAGCCTCGCGCACTGGACACATTTTACTCTCTTTACTAGAGATGCCCCGAATAGTGAATATGGCCGAATACCGATTATGCGGCCCCCCTCTCGGCCGAATACCGAATATTCGGCGACCGACATTTTGAGTCACAATTATTACGAAAACTGTTCGCCAACAAAGCACAACGTTTGCTAAGATATATTTTTATGTTGACCAGAATTAATGAATGTAGTTAGTAAATCAAATCAGACCCATGATAAAAATAAAATATTTTTGAATCAACAAATGCTCAAAAAAGTGCCTTCGTATTTTAACCTCTTTCCAAGAATGCATTTTAAATATGAAATATACCTAGTCTTTGGTTATTTTTTTTATTTTTCTTTTTAGGTAGGTGCAACAGATATTCGGTATTCGGCCAAATAGTATGCAACATTTGGGCGAATACCGAATATTCGGCAAAGTGGCCGAATAGACCGAATACCGAATAGTTGCCGGATATTCATGGCATCTCTACTCTTTACCGTCCGATAAAGCTGGTCCTTTGTTCCACAGCTATTCTTGAAAATTTAAAAGCGGTCTTTGCAGTAAATTCAGAGACCGAGATACCGCCGGGTGAATATATTATACTTGCATTCACACATCGAACTCGAATGGTTTTTTGGTTTGATAATGACAAGGAGCAACGAAATAGGCAGGCGGTATTGTGATTTTATGCCAGGATTTGATTTTTTTCTAAATTTTGAGTTTTGATTTTGAAAATTTATTTGGCATAAAAAATATAGTTTGATCACAATTATTTACACCAAATAGGATGCCGCTCAGCATAAGTCGCGTGTATTAGACACGACACTGGTTTTCAAGGTATCCAAAATTAAAAATTGAAAAACTTAAAATTAAAACAGAATAAAAATTAAAACTTAAAACTAAAATAGAGACAGAACAACAGAAACAGAACAAAACATTTATGTAAAAATCCTTTTTTCAAAGAGCCAAAGAGAGATATAGTTCACTGACAAATATTTAATTATGAACGCTTAGTTTCATACTTATTGTTAGGTTACAAGTAAATACGTGAAATGAATTGTATTCGCTGTGATATTTTAAGTCTTTATACTGAACGCAAGTACTTTATTTGTTTTTATGCAAGGAGGATCAGTTATCTCTGCACTTTGCCGTACATATACCCGATTTTCCACAGGAAATTTGCTAAGATCATTATGAAACTACTTCTCCTGCTTACTGTATCTCCTAGAGTATTACCTGTGGCACATACAGGACAGTAAGTAAAAGTTGTTATGTAGACAAACATAGTTGCGCGATACAAGCGCTTGTTTAAACTTATCTGGTTACAGAACTTTTCTCGGCGTTTGTAGACGAGCTCGCTATTACTTTTCACAAGATGGAGCACGTAATAAAATACAGAATGCTTTTTTTAAACTGAAATAAATGTCATATACTAAGAAAAAGTGGCCGAGTGGCTTATGCGCCTGCCGCGATAGCAGAATTCCAGCCTGGGGCACTAGAGGCCTTGATCACTTTTTCTTCATCATCATCATCATCTCAGCCATAAGACGTCCACTGCTGAACATAGGCCTCCCCCTTTTTTGGGGGGGTGAATGCCATAATCGCCACGCTTGGCAGGCGGGTTGGCGATCGCAGTCGAGTACACCGAATTTGAGGGACGCTGCTGCCCGTCCACCGGTGGTCTTGGACGTGGTTTAAGGACATACCCGGGTCCTGGACGTAGTTTAAGGACATACCCTGGTCCCTTTACTTTTTCTTAGTATATGACATTTATTTCAGTTTATAATTTATATAGTAGTGTTTCTACTTGATTAAAACAAATTAAAATATTTTCTGCAAAATAATTTAATTTGTTCAAATACTTTTTTTTATTGCAACTGACCTGCAATTTTAACGATGTGATGCGATATAAGTCATACTGAATAACTTTTACTATGGGACCAAACCCGAAATCACTCACGAGGCCGGGCCGAGGTTACCAGCGTTAAGTTTTCTATGGTTTTCGTGATCACCGATCAGCCGTCATAGAATATGACATGTTGGACGCCTCGGCCCGGGCACGGCCCAGTCTAGCGTGAGTCATCCTTTGCTCAGTGTAACCAATAGATATATTATTCACATAGCAATCATTCAATCATTCTCTGCGCAGCATGTCTTTCTCTTCCACACCTCTCTGTCGCCCGTCATTTCATCATTCACTTGCATTCGTTTCATATCATCTCTCACACAGTCCATCCACCTTTTCCTCGGTTTTCCTTTCCTCGTACTTCCCTCCACATTCATTCGTAATACCTTTCTCGTCACATGACTTTCATCCCTCCGCATCACATGCCCGTACCACGCTAGGCGATTTGCCCTTACTTTTTCTGTTATGCATATTCACATAGCAATATATTGCAGGTTATTATATAATATATATTATAATTAATCAATCTGTATATGTACACTCCGTCGCTGCAATCAAAAACATTTTTTTTATGAAAACGACTTCTAAAACAAAATAACTGCCAAAGGATAAGTAAATGCAGGATCTAATGTCAACCAAAAGGTAATCTAAGACGAGCCTTAAGCAGAGTTCGACACCGCTGGTATAAAATCAATGCAGCCTTAACAAGTTTGTGCTAGTTAAGATGTCGGAAGTTTGCGTGCTGCACTCTTTGATCGCAGGTGCTAGGGTTACCATGGATTTATTAAGTTAGGAGATACTAGCGAATTCCCGAATCGCGTCGTAAGTCACGTTTGAAATCATTGTCTATTAAATCAACTGATGTAGACCATGCCAAATTTCATCTTATTCTGTTCCGCGGTTATTGATTCCCCATACTAACATTTTAATTTTTTTTGAGATAAAAACTATCCTATGTCCTTTTCCGGGACTCAAACTATCTCTATAGCTTTCAAATCAACCGGTGCAATGATATTAAGCATAAAGAGGAATTTGAAAAATGTTGTTTTTGTAGGTACTTTATACAAATACCAAACCTGGCCTAAGTAGCTCTGCTTAAATGATTTAGATATCAAGATATACAATAAATACATAAACTATTTTTTTACTAAATGTGTCAGAATATGCATAATAGCCTCAGAAAATCTTTCCAATAATTCAAAATTCAATATATTTATTGTATCCATGATAAGTACACACGTATTACATAACATAATAGGTAGTTGTTTCACATCGGCCCTGGTAGTGCACGGCAATATTCCTAAATCTAAAAAACATTGCGTTTTGCATGTAGGTACCATTAACAATGTCTTATTCTGTATCATTATTTAGGAGTAACAATTCTGTCGGGGACGATTTGCCCGCGACATCGAGCGATTTATTAAAGAACCCCGTGAATAATTTATTTTAATTAACCGCAACGACAGTGCCATTTTTCGCTTCCATCTAATTTTGTGGTTACCATGGTGGCGCTGTTAAATCGTGACGTTCATTCAAAAAGTTAGAAATCGAATTAAATTCGCCCCTTTAACTAAACTCAATTTTCTTTCACGACTTCATTAGGCGAGGTGAAAGATTACTTGCCTGCTAGAATAAACATTATCAGACAACTCGCAGTCAAAGAAAGATAATGCTATTAATGCTGCATTATCATGTTTTGTTTCAATTATTCTACACGTTTCTTTTTATTTTCAAATTTTAGTAATTTGTCTTTTAACTGTCATTAGACTCAAGTAAAAATGAGGAGTATAATAGTTACTTCGACATAAGTGCGTAAAATAGGAAATTCGCAACAGTGGCTCCCTTTGTTCGTGTTTTAAATCGACACTAGTTGCGAATTACCTATTCGCACGAGTATCGTACAACGTATTACATTACAAATGGCCTTTAAATTTTCGACGTAGTTACGTAATGCACCTGGTGTCGTAATCATCATCATCATCATCATAATTTAAGAGCATGGCTCTTGTCGGTGGAGTATGCGCCAGTATGTCGTAATGTAGTATCAGAATTACAGTAGTTTTTTTATCTATCTATCTGAAATAGCGCTCCATGCTGATTTGTGATCCGGTTTCATTTTGTCGAAGTTTTGTTTAAAAATGTATTATACTAGAGTAATGAGTATTATAAAGGAGTCCTTTGATTAGGGAAGTATACTCATAAAGTGATCAATTTACATTATTTATAGGTGCATTTTACAAATAAAGCAGCTACTACGTGTGATTGTGACTGCGAGGCATCGTAAATGCATCATGCGGAGTGCAGAGTCTAAGTAAGGTGGTCTATTGGTTGGGCTATCGGTTAGCTGATGACTTCGGAGGACGTTAAATCAAGATCGAAGGCAAAGATACTTAAAAGTAACGTTTTTTTAAAGTAAGTAACTGATATTTAAAACTTAGCTAAAGTCGGTTTTTACGACTGATTCTAAATATAGAATTTGAATAGGGTATTTGGCTACTAGTCAAATCAGTTTCTTTTTTTCAAACTGCCAAAACGATTTTACTACTATGAAATTTATATGAAACACTAGCATATGACATCATAATCAAATTACCTACTCTTCATAGTTTTATACGGGTTTAAAAATAGTAATTGTGTCTTAAAATAACTGCAATCTACGTTACTCTATTAATCTTCTGGTGCTTTATTTCTTGCATGGTGTAAATTAATTTATTATAAATATAGTCAAATACCCTACATAATTTAACTTAAATGTAACATGAAACAGCCCTTTAAATCAAGTATTTAACATGCTAACAAAGATTGCAATAATTAAACTCCGTGAATAATTCAAATCTTCGCAACCGATCTCATAATGAAACCCGGCCCAAAGCCGCAACGAAACGCACATAACAACCAAGATCAAAACGGACTAGAATGATAATTCAGATGCTTTAATAACAATTTTAATTATTTCCAGTGATCCACGGACTTGTTAATGTAATTCAATTTACTTCAGGGCAGCCTTAACGAGATGTTAAAGCGACTCGAAAAAAGAGATAAAAGTTTCCCGCCGAGTACCAATATTTCCGTCCTTGTGCGCTGCGGGCTTGGGAAGATTAAAGAATAACAGGTCTGGTGAAACAACAGCTTTGCGAAACTGCTACCTAATGACATTTTTAACCAATTCCGGACAACGGAGGTAATGTGTTTTAACATGTCAATGATAGCCATCATAACGTTACGTTAACACCAATCTAACTACAATACGTATGACATTTTTTTTAGTGTTGTTGGACACTCTACGAGTATGACACTTGTAATTGATCTGAAATATTCATTATACAACTACCTTAGACTAGACGGCCCGTCAGCAACCTTAGAGTATTCGACTTTAAAAGTCCCATACATTAAATATGTTACGATGTTAAGGTGGCCACTGACGAGCCTTCCAACAGTCCAAATAGCGTGGCTGCAATCCAAAATCGGTCCGTGAATGTCAAAAACGTACAATGTTTAATATTAGGATGCCGTCCATTTGGATGAATCCATTGTAACGGCATCCATTTGGAAGGCTCGTCAGTGGCCTGCTTTACTGTTTAAAACCAGTTTTAAGTTAAAACTCGTTTTCACTATTTCTCCGTAAGAAGGGAAAACCAGTTTGGACTAAGTTTTTTTTTCAGTCAAAACTAGTTTTCGCAGAGTGCCTTAGCGAAAACTAATTTCGATTGAACGATGTACATAACACAAAAACTACCCGTTTTTATAACTCGAGAGTGAAATAAGAGAAAGATAATGTTGACACAAATACAAAGCTATGCAATAGAGCATTCGATGACCTACGCTTGCGAGACGTGGACACTAACGATGTGCGGAATGAAGAGGCTCAAAGTTGCACAAAGAGCGATGGAACGCAGTATGCTCGGTATATCTCTCTGCGACAGAATTAGAAACGAGGAGATCCGGCGACGGACCAAAGTAGTAGACATCGGCCGACGGATTGCTACTCTTAAATGGGCCTGGGCCGGGCACATATGTCGCAGAGATGATATGAGATGGAGCAAGCGTGTCCTAGCGTGGAGGCCTCGTTCAAAAAGACCAGATCACAGACCTCCAACAAGATGGGAGGACGACATTAAAAAGATTGCAGGCCCGCTCTGGAGGAGAGAAGCAGCAAATAGGGCTGCTTGGAGGAGATTTGGAGAGGCGTATGCCCAACAGTGGGCGCATACTCGCTGAGGAAGAGAGAGAGAGATGCAATAGAGCTCACGTCAGCCCGATGAGAACTCATTATTACAAATTCTGCTACAAATACTTTGAATAAAATTATACAAGTCGTTCAGTGAGCCGTATTTTCTTGAGTTCTCTTTGCAGATATCGTGCTTCGAGATCTTCGATAATTTAAGGTTTGCATTATTCAACAGTCGTTTGGGGATAATTCTTAAATTGAAGGTTTCTCGGTTCCAGAGGTCGTAATGAAGCGAGCTCTGAAATAGAGGTACCACTTTACTCAATCTAATGAGATACCCACACAGAATAATGAAGTTCTATTTGCTATACCAATATGTAGATAGAGGTAGACCAAGATACGTCTGCAACGATTTTGATAGCACACGCAGGGATTTTACCTACTTACAATAGCACCCGCGTGCGTGCGCCCGCTCTCTGCTCCCACGTCACGGACGCAGTGCAAGTGTTATTTATACGTTATAATTTCATAGAAAATCGTTGCAGGCTTGTGTCGGTCTGACTCTAGGTATTTACAAGAAATACATATGAAAACAGCAAAATGATTGAATACCTATTCTATTACACTAAAGGATTTGATTAATAGCTAAAATATTTATTTATATGTCATTTGTCTTACTGCATTACATGTAGGTAGTGCATACTTGTTTTCCATCGTATTTTCTCGGAAACGTTCGTATTTGTCATTCTAGTTTAGTCAACCTCAGTACATTTTGTACCGAGACTGATTGAAATAGCAAGACACGTTCTTAAGTTTGCGATAAAAGACGATGGAAAATTCAAGCCACATTGCGCGCAGAGAAGATGGCCGATGGGGTCGAAAAGTGCTCGAGTGGAGACCACGGACTAGCAAGCGCAGCCTAGGACGTCCACCCACAAGATGGACGGACGACCTTGTTAAGGCCGCCGGAAGACGCTGGATGCGGGTCGCTTCCAACCGGTACGAATGGAGGTCCAAGGGGGAGGCCTATATTCAGCAGTGGGCGTCTTATGGCTGAGATGATGATGATGACATCTGTAAACATATGACGTTTGACGCTGTCGAGCTGCTTAAACTTTTACAGATGATGATACGATGATGCTTATTCTAGTACGTTGCATTTCTGTATCTAAATAAAATAAAGTACATCAATACTTACTTACTTATCGACGCACTTCGTCGGCGACGATATCGATATCGCCAAGATCCAATAACTTCTAAGTGTGGACGAGCTAACCGACCTCCTCGTCCATTCCTTATTGCAAAGAGTAATCAAATTTAAATTGCTTTTTATGATTCCGTAGGTGCTTCAACATGGAAATTCCTCTGTAAAGAAAAGTACGTAACTTCTACTGTGAATTTAAAACGTTTCATGCATCAAAGAGCTGGAAATAAAATTCCAGGTTGTTTTTTTACCTTTATGCCTTTTTCGTTTTATACGTTCGTACTTGATACGCGAGCGCGACATTGTTTCATTATTAAATTTGAATTTAATAATAAAAAACCGGGCAAGTGCGAGTCGGACTCGCGCACGAAGGGTTCCGTACCATAGTACAAAAAAAAAACAAAAAAAAAAGCAAAAAAAAAACGGTCACCTATCCAAGTACTGACCACTCCCGACGTTGCTTAACTTTGGTCAAAAATCACGTTTGTTGTATGGGAGACCCATTTAAATCTTTATTTTATTCTGTTTTTAGTATTTGTTGTTATAGCGGCAACAGAAATACATCATATCACGGTTCGTGAGATACAGCCTGGTGACAGACGGACGGACGGACGGACGGGCGGACGGACAGCGAAGTCTTAGTAATAGGGTCCCGTTTTACCCTTTGGTTACGGAACCCTAAAAAACACTTTCAATGCCGTTTCAACGTACACGGTTAAATTATTAAAGATAAAAAGATAAAAGATAAAAAATATTTTATTCAAGTAGGCATATTACAATGCGCTTATGAACGTCAAATAAACCTAAACCTAAATAAACCTAATTGAGTTGTCGTACCCATATATACCTAAAGATTCCTTTTTAACTTTTTTTGCATTTCCGTACAAAAAAGCCATAAAAATATATCAACACTAATTAAATCCAGTATTTCAAAAATATTAAATAAAACTGAAAGCATGTAGGTAGCATTTAATTTACATAATTTGCCACGTATATAATATTATCTACTCTCTGTGTCTCTCTCTTCCTTTCTTGCTGTCTCGTTATATAGGTTCTCATTTCTTTCATCATAAAACATGTAAGTATTGCAATATTTATAGATATTTATTTGATGACAATGATGACGCAGTTACATTTTTACAAGCTTTTATTTAGTTTCACTGACCGTTGTCTGTCTATGTGTAATCAAATCTTGCAAGTTAAATTTGATCCACTTCCCGGTTTCCGATTGAGCTGAAATTTTGCATACATAGGTACATACGTAAGTCGGGTGACAATGCAATATTATGGTGTCATCGAGCTGATCTGATGATGGAGACCGGAGGCCATAGGAACTATGTGATAAAACAACGAAACCTAATTGTGTTTGGGGTTTTTAGAATTGTCTCGATGAGTATTAATTGCCTGTGGAAAGAAAAGTACAGTCAGCGATAAAAGCTTGTACCAAAAATATTTTTTTTGCCAAAAACTTTTCGATTTTCTTTTCCCTTATACTTAAATGAAAACTATTAAGCCATTGCAAAGTGCACTTCGCGAGAGTAAATACTGAGAATGAGAGTAACGGTTCTAATTTAATTTGCCAAACGTTCCTAACGTAGCTGCACACGTTCTATAAGATTCGGTGCCAAGGAGCTCTCCAATTTAAACATACGTAAATTCTAATATTCTACTTAAAGAGATCCTGAAAATACTAATAGTAGGATTCCTTGACAATTTAATCTGTCTACTTAAAGTTTAATTTAAGAACAAATTAAATTACTTTCTATGGAAATATTTAAATTTATGTTATTTCAAATTTCAAGTAGACGCACTGCTATTAATTTAAAATATAAACCGAAATAAATTTTGTTTACAAAGCAAAAATGACCAATGCCTCTAGTGCCCAAAACTGGAATCGAACCAGCGTCCTCTGTTTACCGGACAGGTGCCTGAACCACTCGGCAATCGGTGGCATGTGGGTCGAAATTTCAAGTGTATGACAATTTTTCCTTTACATATGACATTAATGCGGGTAATTTGAGACCTATGCCTTCTTATTAAGTCAATTCATGGATAGTAAGGGCAGGGCTATCTAATGCATCAACTTGTACTAGTTTGATAAGCTATTTCCTCTAATTACGCCTTAATTGGAGTAAAAGAGAAAGATGCCCGCAACTTACGAACTTCGGTGTTCGTGATTCTGTAATATTTATTTTATTAAAAATGCTGAAACTAAATGTAGGAAGCATGCTGATGTAGTACTTCTCCTCTTTAATGAGGAGCTCGGATAAAATGCGAGAGAAAATGTCTTTTTGTAATTCCACTTCCCTAGTGAAAGCAGATTTAATTGGTTTTAATGAGATTTTGTGATATGTTGACGTTGAAGCACTCACTGTGGCCTTTTTTGTGAATTTGAAAATGCAAAATCCCTATACGTATAATTATTATGGTTGGTACACTTACGAGATCAATTGCTTTATGAAGGTCATATTATTATGACACAAAAATATAAATTTGGTCCTTCGGCAATTTCCAGAGTCGCAATTCTTTGCAGGATGGTGTTGTAAAGGGAACTGCGTCAACTCATCGGCTTGAAGCCCTTGATTCCGACTCGATATATCGCCAACGGTATAATCATATCTATAAAAATGATGATGACAACCGGTCTGGCCTAGTGACCCTGCCTATGAAGCCGATGGTCCCGGGTTCGAATCCTGGTAAGGGCATTTATTTGTATTATGATACAGATATTTGTTCCTGAGTCATGGTTGTTTTCTATGTATTTAAGTATTTATATATGATATATATCGTTGTCTGAGTATCCACAACACAAGCCTCCTTGAGCTTACCGTGGGGCTTAGTCAATTTGTGTAAAAATGTCCTATAATATTTATTATTATTTATTAAAATACTCAACGGCCTAAAATCTCTCAACAAGTGGGTCTTTAACATCCACGTACCCAAAGCTCGCTTAAAGCGCCTCCAATGTGTCACGGCTACAGCTAACAAAGGCCTTTGTACGTCACAGGACATTACGGTACCGGTTTCTTTGTTATTAAACTATAGGGATAAATGTCACCGGCACCCGCGGCCCAAGCGATACAAGGGTTAACTGAAAAGTGGTATGTTTTATTACTGCGATATGTTTAGGACAGTGTTATTTCATTTATAGTGCCGCATTTAGCTTATCTGTTAATTTAGCGATATCTTTCTAAACTGAAATAGATGTCAAATACTAAAGAATAAGTGACTATAGACTCTCCCGCATTTTCTAATCTGTAATGTCAGAAAAAATGATTTGTTCCTTAGTTGTATTTATATATTTCTAGTCTTAAAATTGCTTCCAAAACTATCCATACCTGGACGATTCAAATGTAACAACCTGTGGCCTATCCCACAAAACTTACAATTACAATTTTACAAGAGTCAAGTTACAAGTTTGTAATAATACAAATGTGCGTACCACAAGTAACAAATTTGTAGTGGAAAATTCTTACAAATATGTAAATTGTATCACAAGACTACAATTTGTTGTATCACAAAACTTTACATACGCTACATATCTTTTCCGGAAAATGTACAAATTTGTAGCTGACAATTGTTTTGTGCTACATTAAATTGTAGTAATAATTATACATATATGTAGAATTGTACCTACAAGTTAACAATTCTCTAAACGTGTGTCGCACCCTCTTGCTACAATTGCTACTATACGAATACTAGTAATTGCAGTAGTATCTTTATCATATTTAGCGATTCCAACCCTTTGTATATATACCTACCACGAAATATTTAGTTCAAGTAGCAGTGATAGTGATCCTAGGTGTCATGAATTTCATATATACCTACATATATAATCCCAATTTTACTTAGCTTTAATTTAATTTACGAAATACTCATATATTTATACTACACAAAAAAATACATATACTCAAATTGAGCTTATCTTCGTACGCCTTTTCCAATTTTGCCACATAGTGTCCCTTAAGTATTTCCAATCTTTCTCCATTATTCCTAAATCATTTAAATTTTGCGCTTTTTCCTTCCATTTGTTTTACAAAGTGTGCGTCAATTTATCACTAAATTTACTAAAGTTTTTGTTTTCATTTATGAGGTTTATAATATAATGGCCAGTTTAGCTTGCAAATCCATTGTATTCTATGTCAGTTGGTATGTAAATGCTCGTAGATAGATCAAGATCACTATCTTTATATATAAACGCGAGCGGCTCTGACGGTAAAACCGAATGAAATTATGCTCAATCGAAAGAGCTTGAAAAAATATCACTTTTGAATCGAGAACATGTATCCGCAAAATTCGTATTGTCGAGTATTTTGCATTTAAAAGTGAAAAAATTTCGACAAAGAATGCAAATGTTCAAATTGTTGGTTGTCATTTGACAGCGTTTGTTGCGTTTAGAAACTGCAAACATGCTTACAAGTTAGGTTGGTCGTTTTTTTTTTAAATAAAAAGCAAGACGAATATTACTGTTTATTTGATGACTCCGGTATGTATAATGGTTATTATTTGCATTAAGTTTCGTTTCATATGGATATGTATACCGGCATAATTATTACATAATTTTTTTTTTAAGCCAGAACGTGCGATAGTCTGTTACGGCTTTTAAGACGATTGCAACACTGCCTAGACGTCAACACCATTCGGCTTTGGGGTGTTTTGAATTACTAATTTATTCGAAAATACGTGATAAAAACCTGTTAAATAGTGTATTGTGTGTGTTAACAATAAAAAATAGTCACCGAACATAGTGCAAAGTGCAAACGCCATCGTAACGTAACGAGATTTGAACTTCAAAGCGTTCCATGGGAGTATTGTGTTTAGTATAAACATCGGTCTCTCAGTTGTATTTTAATATTTCAGAATGGTTCCAAATATTCTTACATGTCAAGGCACTACTAGCTACCTGGAAATGCAAGTGAAAGCAACCTTGAAGCAGCTGTGATAAACTAATAAGTGAGCGAGATGAAAATGACGTTGTTCAAAGAAACTTTGAGTTTAACTGCCAGCTGACTGTAACTCACTCTAATTAAGTACATTGACAGTGTGAAACGCTGCAAAAAGCTAGAGTGTATTGTGGACATATTTAATAACTGTGCTTTAGTTTAGACTATGAATCAAATTTGAGGTGTATTGGTGAACTGGAAAGTGAATAAAAGCTAATAAGTTATCTCCGGAGTCAATGTAAGTTGAATATAAGATTAAATATAATAAGATATATAGATAGTATATATGTCGCAGTCAAAAGTGTGATCTGGTCAAAAGAACTTTTAACCGACAAAAACAGGCAAAACTGCTTTTGACTGAGCGTGTTGGTCAAAAGTAGTTTTACCTGAAAATCATTGGTTAATAGTAATTGTGACTGTTACTATCAGTCAAAAGTACTCTCAGAGATAGGTAGGTTAGGGTTATTTTTTTTTGCTACGCTCAAAAAATTAAACTGTTCCCAGAGTTTGGTAGGTTAGGGTTATTTTTTTTGCTACACCCTAAAAACGAAACTGCTGCCAGAAATAGGTATGATTTTCAGGTAAAACTACTTTTGACCAACATGCTCAGTCAAAAGCAGTTTTGCCTGTTTTTGTCAGTTAAAAGTTCTTTTGACCAGTTCACACTTTTGACTGCAAAAGGTTGGGCTGGACATATGGCAAGGGAAGGTAAAGATAAGTGGGATAGAGAGGTAGCGGAATGGTATCCTAGAGATGGAGAAAGGAGAGAAGGAAACCAATAATGAGGTGGTCGGATGACATAAAGAAGCATGCGGAGCCGAATTGGATAGGGACGGCAAGGGATAGAGAGCTGGGGGAGGCCTATGCCAAGAAGGCAGACTGAAATAATTATTAAAAAGCAATGACATAAAAATTATTTAATAAAGTTACCTATTATTACTAAGGAAAAAATATTGAAAAACTAATTGATATAAATGAAATGTGAATTTATTTAAATGTAATATGTACCGAAATTTAATTTTTTGGGCAATAAAGGCTATTCTATCCTATTCTATTCTAATTTGACAGGTGACAACAAAAAAAACATTAATTCCTGCTAAAATTTCAGAGTCATAGTTAAGCGTAGTACCAAAACAAGGTTGATTTTTAGGGTTCTGTAGCCAAAGGGTAAAAATAGGACTCCAATATATTATTAGAACAAAACAAATTATTTTCAGAAAATATTTAATTTAGGCTACTTACTGAAGGCTCCATAAGCCTTCAGTAAGTAGTGCATAAGTATACTTGGAAAAATCCTACCTATGCCGCCGTGGATGGCCCGGTGGCAGAATGGCACAGGCACCTGCTGCAATAGCAGAGGACGCTGCTTTGATTCCAGCCTGGGGCACTGGAGGCCTTGGTCACTTTTTAGGGTTCCATACCCAAAGGGTAAAAACGGGACCCTATTAAATACTAAGACTGCTGTCCGTCTGTCTGTCACCAGGCTGTATCTCAAGATCTCATGAACCGTGATAACTAGATTAACTAGACAGTTTACATTTTCACAAATGATGTATTTCTATTGCCGCTATAACAACAAATACTAAAAACAAATTAAAGAAATATTTAAGCGGGGCCAATGAAATGAGTAAATTTTTATTAATATGTTTTAATATGACATGTTGGTGGCAAACAAGATACAAGGCTGTTAATGCCGATGGTAAGTGGGAGTTTAGACTAGACCTCTGCTTCTCCAAGGGACTCACATTGCTGACCGAGTAAATTTTTATTAATATGTTTTAATATGACATGTTGGTGGCAAACAAGCATACAAGGCTGTTAATGCCGATGGTAAGTGGGAGTTTAGACTAGACCTCTGCTTCTCCAAGGGACTCACATTGCTGATCGAGTAAATTTTTATTAAAATGTTTTAATATGACATGTTAGTGGCAAACAAGCATACAAGGCTGTTAATGCCGATGGTAAGTGGGAGTTTAGACTAGACCTCTGCTTCTCCAAGGGACTCACATTGTTGACCGAGTAAATTTTTATTAATATGTTTTAATATGACATATTGGTGGCAAACAAGCATATAAGGCTGTTAATGCCGATGGTAAGTGGGAGTTTAGACTAGACCTCTGCTTCTCCAAGGGACTCACATTGCTGACCGGTTACAAATCTATTACACTCATACTAGGGTACCGTACCTGACTAGGGTACCGTACCATACTAGGGTACCGTACCTGAAGGGTAACTAAAAACGGGAACCTATTAGCGATTCCGACTCGCACTTGGCCGGTTTTTCTTAGTAGGTATATGACATTTGTTTCAGTTTTACTTCATTGTCCGTCTGTCTGTCTGTCTGTCTGTCACCAGGCTGTATCTCATGAACCGTGATAGGCAGTTGAAATTTTCACAGATGATGTATTTCTGTTGCCGCTATAACAACAAATACTAAAAAGTATGGAACCCTTCGTGCGCGAGTCCAAATCGCACTTGACCGGTTTGATATTTCAGGCTCCGTCACACAGGCGCGTTTCGCGTGCGGCGCGTGAGCGGGGCGCGCCGCTTTTTCATATAAAACGCTCAGGCCCGGCTCTGAAAACGCGCCGGTGTGACGGAACCTTTATTTCAGTTTACTCCACTGTCCGTCTGTCACCAGGCTGTATCTCATGAACCGTGATAGCTAGACAGTTGAAATTTTCACACATGATGTATTTCTGTTGCCGCTATAACAACAAATACTTAAAAGTGTTCCGTTCTTGATGGGTGAGTCCGACTCGCACTTATCCAGTTTTTTTTTTAACGAATTTAATATTAACGGATAGGCATTAATATTAAAGAATGAAATAGTAGTCATAATTTCCATACTTTCACTTTAGTGCCATGAAAGGTAGGTACAAAAGGGTTCCCTCTTTTGAGATTGGAAAGTGGGCTAGGTTATAAATGCGGCCTTCACAGAACCGATCTGCGACCAGAAAAGTGGGTCAGGTTAGAACTGTGATCCTTATAGAACCAAACTGCAACCAGAAGTGGGTTAGGTTAGGTTAGAACTGCGACCCTTACAGAACCGAACTGCTACCAGAAAAGCAGATGAGATTTTTTTAGTTACATATTTGTTTTTAGATATATCGGAATAGTAAATTTTTCGAGTTAATGTTACGGATTTAAAGTTTTCTGAGATGAGATAGGTTTGTAACCTTGATGAAGGTTTGAAGTCTAAAAGTAAATAATTACTTAATTCATAATGAGTATTACCTATTACTATTATTTATTTTACCCGAGCGAAGCCGGGTTTTCATCTAGTATAAATATAATTGATGTAATTCTTGCGTATTGCGTATAAAGTGAAACTACCTTCAACATTAAAGAAGCAAAATAAATTGTTACATATTTGTAGTTGTAACATTACAATTTTTCGCTTGTATATTTACAAATCAACAATTCTACAATTATGTAGCTGTCGTGACATACCTTTATTCTTTGTGATACGCTTTAGCAAAAATGACATATTTGTATACTGCAGACTTGTAATGAATACATATTTGTAATTATTGTGGTACATTTTTTTGTTTACAATTTAACAATTTTGTCGAATTGTACACTTGTAAAATTTTGTGGGATAGGGCACTGTACTTATTTACACCTTCAGGTGACGCCGTGACACTGACGAATCGATTAGGTACTATAAATCTGGATCTTTTTAAAAGTTCTTTAGAGAAATCACCTACAACTAGAATTAAGTTGCATTGTACGCATCTATTCGTAACCTGTCCAAGGTAATTTTATCCAGGTAACTACCACAGTAAATGCGTAAAAATTTCAGCTTGCATTTTTCATTTCGCCGTCAACAATTTACGCTACGCGTGTTCTCGTGAGGTAGATTGGCTGTTTGGCATGCGGTCCTTTGCCTCATTCAGGGTGCAAAGAGGACCTTTATTTATTTTTTATTCGGCCGAGACAGCTGCCAGCGGACGTGTGATGACACTCATGGAGGCTTTGTAACGCGACGAATGAAATAAAAAACTTGTTCAATGCCCTTTTTTTAAACTAAAACGTAATAATATGTAACTGCATATATTTTTATAAAATCTGATTAATAATAGAGACAAATGGTAAAAAGGAAGCTAGGCAACGATTTAAAGACCATAGCCTAGTTGGTAGTGATTTAAAATAGCTGGATAACCTGATTTGAATACCAGTAAATGCTTTTATTTGCATGGTGATCATTTAAAGAAAACTTTAAGTATTTAAACGTTTTTATATCTAAGTAGGTAAATAGCTATAGCTTCGCATTAGTACTTATAATATAAGCTTTACCCATAGCACGTGGATTTACGGAATTGTCCCCAAATCCCAAATATGGACGCTTGCAGCTTCACGGTTGCTAACTTGCCACCCTTCCCACTACACGCTCCTTTTATAAAGGGCCTCATACAGAAACCATGCACTGAACAATCTGAACATGCATCTAATGCGTGCAGTAATTTATTTTCTTCATACGTAACACTGAGCTGGGCACATTACGCGCCAGCGCGCGACAAAGGCTCTTTTTTATAAAGCGGCGCCCATTGTATTTTCCTACGCGTCTGTGGTTATTATAAAAATCCTTCCCGTATTAATAATGAACGAGAACACTTTGATAGTGCCCCGGTAAACATCCGAGTGTAAATGAATATTATGTAGGTGTTTCTCGCAGCTTTGGTATTGAGTATAAATTTTCTAGGCAAAGTGATGGCAGGTGGGCCAAAGTGTTAATGGAATGGTAGCCACCGAAAGCAGTGTCTGGCGTCCGTTGACTCGTTGGGTGGACGACATTCGGAAAGTTGCGGGTCACTTCTGGGTGAGATTAGCTCAGGACAGGGATAAGTGGCGTACCAACTCGAAGAGAGGCCTATGCTCAGCAGTGGGCGATAAAAGGCTGATATGATGATGATGATATATGAGGATAAAAGATGACCCAGTTTAGAAAGATTATCTTTTAAACCTTCATACTGATTATTTGTTTAATGAATTTAATTTCGATTTAGACAACCTTATACATAAAATAACATAGGTACTTACCTACATGTTTTCAAATAATTGGTAGGTAACCTTTACAATTTGTAAATATAGACCTTCTTAATGTTTAGGGAATGGGAGGTAGCTTATTTTGGGACTAAATCAATGATTTTATTTTTATTTTTAGCTTCAAAACATACGGTATATTAATAATAACTTAACCTTCAATATTTTCACAAAATTTACAAATTGAATTAGCAAGTTAGTAACTAGACCGAGCCCATTTCATTCAAACTGGAATTATTGAAACATCCAACCGCCCCCGGGCAAAATTTGTAAAATAAAAATTTAATCGAAACAATCGGAACTCGGAGGCCAATTCAAACTTTACATTTGATATCAAAATATTATCTAAATGATGTAATTTTGTTCTCAAACACCAGTCGCCCAATACATGTACGGACAAGTTTGAGTGAAATGAACGCGCGATATACATATAAATGACATCGTTATGAAATCTTTTTTTATATCGAGTGTACGTTCGAATTGGCCTCTCGCGCTAACAGCATTGCTCAATTCGGTCGGTAAATAAATTATTCGCAGGCTACTTTATTTCGCAATAAATATGATACCCACGTTCACTCATATTTCGATTTGCCGAAAACCTTTCAATACGCGCAATTTTTAGATAATAAATAAATATTATAGTCCGGATATCTTACACAAATCGACCTCGTCACACAGTAAGCCCAAGAATAAGACCTGAGTTGTGGGTAGGTACTAGGAGACCATATACCGGGTGTGGCCTGTAATACGAGCAAAAAATTAAACTGTAGGCTGTACTCCTCATACTGATCAACATTTGTTCAACAACTTTTAAAATTAACTTGTGGTTTGATTTTTAATACACTTTAAAGTTTATTCTAAGACGCAATGTATTGCGAATTTTGTTATGTTTAAGGCGTGACAAGCAACGTCAATCACAATGATATTATGGCTTGGCGATGGCGTCCATTGAAGAGAATATTTATTTTGTATGAAAAATAGGGACTCTAAATACTTCATAATTTTTAAAAGTTGTTGAACAAAAGTGTCACCGTTTGAGGAGTACAATCTTTGTTTTAATTATTTGCTGCATGTTACAGGCCACACCCGGTATATAGGTATTTATAAAGATAAATACATAGTTAAATAGATATTAGAAAACGTCTTACGTACACCTACTTAATTATACAAGGACATCTATGAAATCATTTTTAGCTTTCTAGTAGACTTACTTACCCCGAATATAGTGTAATGTAAACACCCACAACCCACACGCAAAAACTAAAGGTGGCAGTCCATTTCCAACGACAGCAGCACTAGAATTCAGAAATTCTCAGGAATAATTCAGTGGTCAGAAATTGAGTGTTACAGTAAAGGTGACATTCGTGTGTCAACTGCAATTTGTATTACTGTTGCGGCATCATTTTGCCGCCGCTGTAACATCTACTTATACGTATATTAATTTCCTTGATAAAATTAGTGACGCAATGAATATCGCGGTAATAACTATAAATCACTCATTTTATCAAGGATATTGACAGATACAAGGCAGCAATAACGACGCCGCGATAGTAGCGTAGCTGCAGTTAACATCCAAACGTCACCTTAACAGTAAATAAATGTGACATTGCACAACGCAATTCCAGTTCAAACTGATAAACAAACTCGACCAAGACCAAGTGCGGGTAGTTCGAAAAACTCGCGCGGCTAGAAGATGTTGATGTCAACCTTATCCAGTCTTCTCCGAGACCACGGGGACAACGCCGTCCTCGAAACGTCGGAGGTAAGTCGCGATTAAGTCGAATCCCGTTGTGCAATTTAATAATATTTAAAAAAGTTGAAATCAGTAAATGTGACGTTCGGATGTTCGGATGTCAACCTGCACGGCGTCTGTGTCATGTCTGTGTTACCGCCTTGTAGGAGTTGTAGGTATCTGTCAATTTTCTTGGTAAAATGAGTGATTTACAGTTATTACCGTGATTTTCAATCCGAGTGATGAATCATATAAGTAGACACAGCGACGCCAACAATGATGCCGCAACAGTAAATCCTCGCAATTTCCACGGGAAAAGGAATGAACGGCATAATCGCATCAGTAATGCGCCGTCAGCTGATATCCGAACGTTACCTTAATCGTAGGGGCTTCGTTTCATACGTCTGTCAATATTTGTTTAGTATTACGTCTGAGTGTCACCCTTTATACCTACGCTTCAAAGCTTTTTCACGAAAAAAGTAGATACCGTAGACACGAGTGGTAATATATGAAAATGCTGGGCAATAAGTATAAAAGTCAATATTCGTATGAATTTCATTCTACTCGTAGTTGCGTTATTTAAGCTTTGTAGTCTATAGGTATAGCTACTTAGGTAGGTACTTTTAAATCTCTTAACATAACGTTAAATATACGAGTAGATATATTTTGTTTTGTCTACTATAAGAACACAACACCACCGTCTCATATGGTGAATCAGAGTCAATGATTTTTATAGAAAGGCAAATTATTTTACGTGATTTCGAGGTTCGTTCCATAGTAAAAGTAGTATAGTAGTTGTTCAGTATGACCTACATATTCACCCCACAGTTCGGTTAGTGATAATAAAATCAGCCCGTATATTCGGTGCCCTAACTTAACCACTTTTCTAATACCTACAACCACTGTGGCGACGTGAGTACCTACTTTTTTAGTCGGGGCACTTATTGTACGATCTATTAACTAAATCCTTATTTGCATAAGGATCACTAAAGAGACCATACGTTTACCTATATAATATGACCACTGTGCAAGATAACCTATCTAAGATAGCCTTCTGGGCACCCTACCGGTGGGCACGGACCTGGGGCCAATATTTTATTTGTAGGCTTTTTACTTTTTAGGTACTTTTAGTTAATAAGTTTAATTCTTTTTTCTTTGTCTACCTATATTATTTTGCTTATATTTAAGTTTAGTTTTTAATTAGTTTTATGTTTAGATTATGTAGTGTATTTTTAATTGTATTATTGTTTATGAATAAATATTGACCTATCTAGATAATGGACCTTGCAGAGTTTTCCGCACCTCATCTAATGAAAATCGCAATAGATCCCATCCTTGACGGACAAACGCCTCGGAGCACTTTAAGAACCTTATCTTTGGTCTCATTCCGCCCTACAAAGCGGACACGGAACTCTATTTATAAAACGCTCGGCTAGCGACCGCACGAAAAGGTGCGAAGATTAAAGATCGTATCGGCCGGAGTGCGTTTTCCATGTCATGCCACTTCAAAGGCGCTCACGAGTTTGCTGAATGTATTGTGCGCGTTTTTTTCACGCAAGAGCAATTTGCCTGTAGAAAATTCAAAGGCGCTCTAGACAAAGATTAGACAATCAACAATCTTTGAATCAGGATATCTACCAGCCAAAGTATGGACACGAACAAATCTGGTCATGCATGATATGGTAAATATTTTAAATGAATGAGGGTTTTGGGAGAAATGAGGAGGACGCTGTTCAACAAAACATATCTATGGTGGAATATATAAAGCTGAAACTCACAAAAAACTTAACGTTATAATTATGATTGTATTTTTATTATGTAGTTTGATATCCACAAATCATTAAAAATAAGTGCTGCTTGAAAATCTACATTTATTTAAAAGATTCATATCATGCACGATGAGATTTTTTCGTGTCCATAATTTAGCTATCTTTAGCACATAGTAAAAACAATTATATAATATTACCTCTGTGTATCTAGTTGACTCCCTTGATGATAATGATGATGCTATGATTAATCATGTTTTTTTATTACGCCAGCAAAATTACGTTTCACCATATTTCTTTCAGAATGACAAAACTAAGTCGGACAAGATATTACATTTCTGGCCATTAAGACAATTTCTAACAAGTCGTCGCACCCGAGGCACCTGAGCACTTAAAATGTCACCGAATTAACTTTATCCCACAAACTTGTGACAGCAGAAACGCTTTTTTACTTATTTTCAAATTAAACGTCAACTGTATTTTAAATACCAAAGTATAATTTAAAAGTACCTAACCTGTCCCAAGGCGTTTCGCTTTAGGTATTAAAAAATATATTCTAATTAATTCTAATCAAAAACACTCAAATGGAGAACGTCTATTAACTTTAAAAAAGAATTTAACTGAATTAATTAAACAGAATTTGAAATGTTGAAAGTGTTGAAACAAGAGAAAACAGAATTTCGGTAATGGTCGCCTCTATTTTTAGGATCATTAAAATAGTTTCGCTAGGATAATTCTTGATTCCAGTATTAAAGCCACCCTACTATGTAAGTACTAAGATTATAAATGTGAAAGTAACTGTCTATTAGTCTACCTGTCTGTATGTCGGTCTGTTATCTCTACACCCTTAAACCGCTAAACCGATACATATGAAATTCGGTATGGAGATAGTTTGAAGCTATTTCTTGTATCTGTTATCATCATCCTTGTCTTGATAGAAAAATACAGGCAGCAGGTAATATTCGATAGTTACATTGCAGCGCCACCTATACGCTTTCAACTGTACTACGCACTGTTTTGTAAGCTGCTTGGCTCGCTTAGCTTAGTTACTTTTGTTCAACATTAAACTTGTTAAGTCGAGACTTCGATACAAGATGGCGGCACACGGCGTCAAGCCGTGTATTCTTACAGCTTGCACGAGCGCGGGCAATCTTTCCCTGCCCGGTTCGAACTTTAAGATACGTCAGTTAATAGATCTAGAAACGATATGGATTAGATGCGTCAGTGTCAAAAGTGACGTTTTTGTTTGAAGAAACGTCACATTTGACACTGACATATCTAATCCATATCTTTCCTAGATTTATTAACTGACGTATCTTAAAGTTCGAATCGGCCCGTCCGTTCCTTTCCCGCAAAAGTTGTCCCGTTTGAACCTGACCAGCGTAACCTAACAGCTTGACATAATCTAATCGAAGTATTTTAAGGCCTAACTACCTAACTACTACTACTACCTACTACTAACCTAAAACCTTCACCTAAAAATTTTGATTTGTTATATATAACTGCAGACATTTTTCAAAATTTAAAAACGGGTTGATTCAAGGTATCTCAACTACATACTTACCAATTATAATATTTTAAGTATAGACAATCACACCAAAATAAAATAAGATTGAGCTCTTTTCAAATTTTATTCTACATTTGGGACACCTTTTGACACTTTAATAAGATACCTATAAGGGGTACACCGAGCGGCCGTCACCCAAGAGGTTACCCGGGAAGGGACGCACGCAGAGGAAGCACACGGCAGAGTGTATGGACTAATGAGTGTTGATGCAATCTACAATCAACTAGGCTATTGGGTGAAAGCGATGAACTATACCTACTCCAGTGTTATTATAGCTAAGATTCTCGGGTCCAAACAAACCTAACTAATCTACTCACCTGCGTTTGGTACGTAAGCGGTTGTAAAATTATTGTCATATCACCGATGTTAATGGACATTTATAGGTGAGGATGACATAATAGCTCATTTATAACCGTATGTGTTGTCGTATTAACTGCGACCAGTAATATGTTTTGATGCGGTAACGACGTATTATGATAATCCGGGTGCCAGTAACTTACATTCAGTTGGAAGTATTATGGCATGTTCTGGTATTAATATAACAATTTTGCACTTAATAATAACATGCTAATCTCCTGGTACCAACTAACAATTTTAGCTTTTGAAGCAGCCTTATTTAAGCCTCGTAAGTGGCTGTCCATAAATTACGTCATCGATTTTGACCCCCCCCCCCTATTATCACCCAAAAATCATGCTTCAAATGACCCCATTTCCTCCTACTTCATTCTATCGTCATCCGATGTCCAGACCCCCCCTAATTTAAAATGACGTAATTTATGAATAGCCCCTAATCGATTAAATAACAAAAAGGCCCTTGGCAATTCACGATACTTTCTACAACAATCTTATTTTCTAACAAAAAGATTCTTGATTAGGTACCTATTAAATGAATATTACAATACCATAGTACATCCTTCCAAACACAACAAAAGAGTTCTAACTCGGTAGCAAAATAAGCCTTGAAATTCACAATCCACTCGTGACCCGGCAACATTGATCCAATACTAAATAATAAGCAGTAATCATAAAGAAAGGGTTATGTAATGAAACCATGAATGGGAGCGGCGAGCATGCAGAGGAAAAACGCCCTAAGTGAGCAGTTTTGTATGTAGTCGTATTCATTTTTTCCTTGAGACTAACAGGCCAATTCGAGTTTTAGTTTTTCAATATGTTTCAGATATACTGTCAACCAAAAACGATAGCTTTGACACTGACAGTCCGTATCATATCGGAACCAAAACGAATAATTAAAGCTCGAATTGGCCTATTGCATTGGCGATCTGCAGGTTTTGGCGGGAAACCCACTCAGTTGCTGTTTAGTCGGCGCGCGCGTTTCACGCGTTCGTTCTTTAGTTATTCCAAGCCCGATGCGATCGCGAACGCGACGTTTTGTCTCCGTCTTTTTGTTTTGACAATTTGTTTAAATGGGAGTATTGAGGACTAACCTCGTTTCCCTTTGTCTGTATTCTTTTTAACATGGTGTGACTATGCTTTGTTGACGTACAAAAGCAATGTTAGCTCTACTTTCCTAAGTTAAACAAAAGTGAATAAGTTTTCTAAAATTCTGAAGTCATTCAGCTACAGACCTAGTAGCAACCGTTAGTGTTACTGTAAATTTTGTCTAGAAAGATAAGTAAGTATTTCAGCCTGAAAATTTAAAGGAAACCTAACAATCTAACTATCTAACAGAAAATTGCAATTGTAATCTAACTAATCATAAATCATCATTAACGGAAAACATATCATTAACGAAGTCAATTAACGCGGAAACATGTCATTAAGTAACATAATTTTATCTTAATCAACAATTTAATCACGTAAACGTAATCAATTAACGATAAATCATTAAGCTTTTTATGTGCATCGCCGGTTACAGTGCTAATGATCAATTGGACATGGACTGAAAGTGGCTGAAATAAACAGCAATCCAGCATGAGTTAAGACAGGTAGGTTTGATAATATTTTATTGATGTATCTAATTTATGTCTACAGTAGACATGTATTTAGATACACGGCAGGCCAAATCCGCAACGCAATCGTCAATATAATCTAATAAAATAAACACAGCAACACGCTTCGTCAAAATATGTACAGCTACCTACAAAATATACACCCACATCAGATTTCGTTAACTGCTTACCTAGTAGGTACCTTTACTAAACTTAACAACAAATACAAAATTAAGGTTGACTTACGCGAGACCGGGCCGGGGCCGGGTTGGAGCTTCCAGCGCTTCGTTTTCTATGGAAAGCACCACGTGATCACCGATCAGCCGTCATAGAAAATGACATCGGACGCCTCGGCCCGGGCTTTTCACCCAGATCATATGTGCCAAAAGTACTGGCTCTGGTGGCATATTCTCGCTGAATAGTCAGTGATATTTGTGGGACCAGGAAAGACTCAGAGCGAGGGTCACCTGTTGTATCGTCATATTCGCCTATCTATCGGTTCTGGATACCATGTAAGTCGCAGATTTGCAGAGTAACAAGCTGTCAAAAACAATGCAGACTCGCCCTTCAGAACTGCACTTATATTTACTGTTAACTGTTTACTGTAACTATGATAAATTATCACAAGACAAAAGAGCGGGGACAACTGTGTCGTGTCAACTACTTACCCAAATCTCAATACAAACAATTCGTATGCCCCGTAGAAACACAAAGCTTTGAGCTGTACTTTAATGAGGTGCAGTAACTTAAAAGACTATTAAAGGTGTGTGATTAATGAAGTAATGGAATTCGTAACTTACGGTTGTTTGCTTTGAAAATTGCCGTCAGTGGGGGAATTCAATATTTATAGTGAAACATTTAAGAGAAAATTTGGCTTTTTACATACGGCCATTCGAACTTTAGGATACGTCAAATATTACGGCTAGATACGATATAAATTGGATATATCAGTGTCGAATGTGACGTTAGTTCAAAGAAAAACGTCACTTTTGATACTGACATATCTAATCCATATCGTATCTAGCCGTAATATTACACGTATCTTAAAGTACTGATCCTGTAAAATTTCTACCGCTTTGCGCGTTAAAAGTTAAATGTTCTATTCGTCTTTTATGGTTCTGTCGTGTTAATTTGAGACCACAAAATCTACCAGGAAATGAATCTTAGGCGAAACCAAAACCTAAGCTGAGTCACTTGACTTAAGGTAGGTAACTTAGAAAATTATTTTTAAACAGAACTTAAACTGAGTCACTTACGGTATTTTTGCAAAATAGTAATTATTTTAAATGAAACTGAGTAGAATTAGTCAGTCCACTTAGTCATCGTCATGAGGATAAATCGCGTAGCGTGTGACATGCGCAGGAGATTACCGTGTTCAGTTGACCGCGCATGCGTTGCCATAGACATATAGGTATATAAGTAAATGTCAATGAAATTGTGAATATCAGTGCGATGTATGTAGTTTGTGGCAAAAAAAAATACATTGTAGCTAATTAGAAATAAGCTACTATTTCAGTTAACAAGATAAGTAAAAAGGTAAAACGCACTTTTTCTGTTGACCATGATTGAGTAAGTATTACCTATTCTGTGTAAAGAATGTTTATTTAGAAAAAAATCCTTAAATATATTTCTCAACGTATTTTTGGGCCACGCTGTATTTAACCTCGGGAAAATACTTCACCTCGGAAAAGAATAAATTCCTATTTGACTACAAATGTATTCCTTGTGCTATTGGCCGTTCCGTGGGATTCTGCTGAATCCTACACAGAGAACTGTGTCGCCGACATATTTATTTTTATTTATGCAGACCAAGACGGATATGATGGTCGTTTTTGTTTATGACAGCGTGATAAAACGATTTACTATCATTAGGTACAAATGGAAAATTGTCCACTCTAAATTATACGTCAAAGTAGAAAAATGACAATTTAAAATATATCAACTAGGAAAATTGTCCATCCAGCATATTGTCGAAAAATAATTATGTCCAATAGTCAAAATGTCAAATGTGATACAGGTCGAAAAATATGTGTCCATTTGTATTTGCGTACACTGTAAATTATGACCAATTGAAAATTTTTACATTTACGATTATGGAGGTTTATTAGGTTTATAATGCCGTAGTCATGGAACTATTAAAAAGAAATGACTATTTTCAAAAAGAAAGTTTTATTTTAGAATAATATATTAGTGTCATTTATGTCAAGACATTAATATGTCATAGGTAGGTCCTGAATATATTTCATTTTGCTCATAATTTATAATGGACAAAATTCCATTCTGGCTTAATTAATTTACGACGGTTACTAATTTGGTTAAAAATGTTTTTAGCACAATTACATTTTGACAAGATTCACATTGGACACTATTACTTTTGATTCAACTTCAGAATGGTCATTTCAAGTGGACGATTTTCCATTTGTACCTAATGACAGTAAATCGATAAAACGGTGTTCGTCTCTTTTTATCCCGCGGAATCAAAAAGTGACAGTTATTTTAACACGTGAAAAAATGTGGATAAAGCGATCCATAATACACCTGCAGGACACTGCATGCTGCTGGGAGGATCGTTAGCTGTCGATGTTCATACGTAGTCTATTTAAGCTAATATATCTATAGTTTACGCCTAACTAGCTACCTAGTAGCTACCTCTAGTAGTGGAACATTGCATCTCCACACATTGCGCGCGCGCACTCCGTGTCCGATCGGAAGAGTTTTTGTTAATTGTTTAACTTCGTGAGGTAATAGGAAACCATCTTTACGTGATTGGTGAATTGGTAACTATCCTGCGCTGCTTTCAATTTTATTGTTTACAGTATTGATAGTTTATGTTACAATAGGTATATATGCAAGTGGTCTCCATCGGAAACTGTATTTTTTACAACATTAAAAAGACTAAAAGTTTACGATTTCATTGTCATTTAAATTCAAACGACTATTTAAACCAGGCTTTTAACATGTATTTTTGTTTTTCTGAGTTCCCGATATTTTGTTAGGTACTGGTGCAAAGGACATTTTAAGTTTTAATGGAGTCGTCCTTATAACACAATAAATAAGTACTCCGCTTTAAATAGTAGGTACTTATATGTCACTCGCCCTAATCAGGGCGGCTCAACACAAATACTTACTCTATATAAATAAATAAATAAATATTATAGGACATTCTTACACAGATTGACTAAGTCCCACAGTAAGCTCAAGAAGGCTTGTGTTGTGGGAACTCAGACAACGATATATATAATATATAAATATGTACTTAAATACATAGAAAACAACCATGACTCAGGAACAAATATCCGTATCATCATACAAATAAATGCCCTTACCAGGACATTATTATTTATATTTTAGTTTTTCTGATTTCCCGATATTTTGGTAGGTACTGGTGCAAATTACATTTTAAGTTTTAATGGAGTCGTCCTTATAACACAATAAATAAGTACTCCGCTTTAAATAGTAGGTATTTAGGTACTTATACGTCACTCGCCCTAATCAGGGCGGCACAACAAAAATGCTTACTCTATATGTGAAATAATACAGAAAATACCTACAGCACCACAAGAAGAGGCAAAGATCAGGCAGTATTATCACTAAAAAGCGAGTTTGGGCAAATAAGTACCTTTAGGGGAAATTAACAAATAGTTGCGTCGACGTCTAGACTGATTTTATATTGCTTCATGCTCATGCTTCAAGCGTTTAAGTTATTTTTATAGAGGATCAATGAACGCATTTAGTTTTTGTAGACCTGTAAAACGACTTAATTGGTTCATCGCCTTTTTTGCATTCTGGTTTATAGCTTATTGCCAAAATTAGTTACTATCAACCTGATCGTGGACCCAAAACTTACTTAAAAACAAATGAGGTTATTAAATGAGTTCAAGTTGACCGTCATTTGCATCTAAGGTGCAAAAAATCAAGATGAAAACTTGAAAATTCTGTTTATCATTTGAACGGATTATTAATAATTGTCGTGTATAATTAATCTATATATATATAATAAGATTAATAAGTGTTCCGTGAACGAAGTTTTGTACGGAACACTAAAAATGAATCCCTATTTCCCTTGGTCACGGCATCACGCGTGAACGGCTGGACCAATTTCGCTGATTATTTTTGTATTGTGTTCGTTCTTGTCAGCAGGAGAAGGTTTATATGAAACAAAAAATTAAGAAAGTGCAAAGAAAATATATAGGTAGGTGAAACGAAGTCCGCTGGATCATCTAGTTTATAATAGAAACCGACGTTTTAAGACCCCGTCTGCAGTTAACCAGAAGAGGGCTCGAAACTAGGGAATGCTCCCGGTACTGAGTTTGTATGGTGAGAACTAGGGAGTGCTCCCGGTACTGGTTTCCTATACAAATACATTACCGGAACCGGGAATTCCCGGTTCTCGCCATATCAACTCATTACCGGGAGCATTCCCTAGTGAGAACCGGGAATTCCCGTTTCCGGTACTGTATTTGTTTAGAAAACCAGTACCGGGAGCACTCCCTACTCGAAACGTCGAGACGTATTTTAAATGTACTTACGGTATATAATTCGTTTAAATTACTTTAATTTAACGAATAACTATCGCGGTAAACGAAAACAATATGGAAAAATTCCGTATAGAAGCTAAAGCTTAAACATTTGCGGAATTTGTGTAATTATTCCAAAGTTACCAATAACGAATAGTTTAGCAATATTGTTGCCTTAATATAGAAACTCGTCTTGACCAAATGATAGTTATTTAAATATAAAAATAACGGTTTGTTTAAAAATAGAAACAGTTCGTTAGTCTTAAGATTAACATACTATGTTGCATTCAGATTAATTATGACTATATTTGTCAAACAAACAATATAAAAGCGGCATATTTAAAATTACATTGTAAATACGTCAGTATATAAAGCATTTTTTTTGTTAAAATACGTAAAAAAAACTTATAAAAATATAAATGAACAAAGCTTTGGAAATATGTATAAGCTAGATTACCTACTTTCAGTGCAGAGCGCCCCATTTCCAAAACAAAATGAACATACCTAGCGTAGTTTCGGCAGTAAATGTACCTATTAAATAGCTAAATTAGTTTAAAAATATAGGATTTATAGCACAACTTGGTAATTTTATTAAATACACGCCTTGAAATTCTAGTTTATTATTGGTATATTACGCGTCAAATGGTTTGGACGCTTAATAAATTGTAATTAATCTAGAGTTTTTATGCTCAAGCGGTTTTGGCTGATTTCAATATTATTTTGACTACATCTGGTTTATCTTAACATTCTGGCTGAGATCCTGTTTTGAATCTTAATATTTGTGTTTTTTTGTCTCTGCATAAAAGCTGATATCAAACCAGTTATTTAATATCAATACATGCAAATCTAAAGCACCTACGACTTGGTTTTTTGATGGTATGGGACGTGTTGTGTTTATTCTGCTTGATTGGTATTATTATTCTTAGACACTGCCCGACTAAGATAAATCTTTAACCTACCTATAAACTAATTTCGAAGTCTCTACAAGAAAACAAATATTATCCTAACAGAAACAAAATATTCTGTTACAAACACAAATATTCGGACTAGCGAACTATAAGTTTAAAAACTAGCTGGGCAGCTAGTATTGTTTTTGTAACTCCAAGCATCCCAAAAGACATTGTGTTTTAATGAACACTAATACATTTACAAAGGCCATCAACTCGCGGTACAGTCACCTGCAATAATATATTACACTACGAAGGCCGCAATAATATGTGACACGATCTTATTTTTAGAGCCATAAGAACGTGTCACATATTTTTGCGGTCTTCGAAGAGTAACATATTATTGCATGTAACATATTATTACCTACGAATACGATTATCGCACTTGTAACTTGAGAGCGTGATAATGACGTGATCTTCAATTGTCAAGTAACGCTTTTTATCACATAGATAACGCCATGCATAAAACTGTATGCCTTCTGGTTATACGCAGACCACAACTGTTGCGTATCACGCACACGCGTATAGAGTTACCCATCCGGATTTCTCACGTAACTATTATGCGTATTAGTTATTGCCTTAAAACGGAAAACGTTAAATTTTATGAACAGTACACACTGTAAATTAACAATGGATTGTTTCCGTAAGTAAACAAGTGTTTTAACGCTAATTAAAAAGTTATACGACTAATACACGCTAATCTTTGTTTTTATATCCTTGAAAAATTGACAATTCGATTACCATAATTTGTCTGGCTGATCTATTACTTTGGAACTAAATTTGTACAAAAGCAGGATGATTGCGTAGTAAATTGCCCAATCGAAAACAGATGTGATCACTGACCAAGCTGTGATACAAAAACAAAACAGAGTAACATTTTGTTTTTATTTGAGATAATTAAAATTTGAATATCAAGGTCAAGCGAATCAAAAGCTCTCATAGATACAGTAAGGTAGAAATACTTGTGCTCGACGCTGCACTAGTATTCGACATGGGCACTTTATGTCAAAGTGACAAGGATTAACCTCTAGCCGCCCATACGTCAAACCTTGCCAAGCAAAATAAAATTTTATTTTGTCAACACAAAGTTCAAATTAGAATGGAACAGGAGACCTTTTTATAGGTCTTTGGGCGGTTAGAGGTTAAAGAATACAGAAAAATCTTCGCCGTTCAAATTTAACCTATATTACTTTGACATAAAGTGCCCACGTCGAAAACTAGTCCAGCGTCGAGCACTAGTACTTCTACCTTAACACTTATAACTAGAAGTACACTGAGGGCAAGGGTTACAGCCGTTACACGGCGTGATTCGGGAAATGAATTAGAGATTGACTAGATACGATATTGTATATATATGTGACGCTTACGCTATTATTAACGTCGCTTCAATATTATTGCGACGCTATGCAACGTAAGCGCCAGCCGCCATAAGGTACCTTTTTCCGTGGAACGTCACATAAATTTACTATTTCATATCTAGTGAATCTCTAATACATTTCCCGAATCGCGGCGCCAGTCTCTTTCCCTAAAATAAAGTCTCGTTTCTCGTTTCGCTAACCCTCAAATTCACTTTCGCGTTTATATGTATATTTATAATGTATAGCTCAATACAAGGTCTTTTATTGATCAGAGACACTAAAACATGCCAGTGCATGACATATGAGTTGATACATTGTAGTCGATCAAGGCGAGTGGCAGCGGCGACAATATAAAATACCTGCTTGGCATGCAGGAGGCGATGGTGTTTTCACTATCGTTCAATGCCTTATTGTCTACCTAAGACACTTTCTTTAAATAAACTTTGCCATAACTAATTGAATTATGTTTACGTTCGGTTTCGATTTTGGCACTATTTTTTGCATGTTGGTTATTTAACAAAAAAAATAAAATAATGTGACGTGTGAATTGAGAAAAACATTTTTTATTGTTTTTACTACGAAACATCTTGTATTAGTTATAATAGATTCTTTCGTTTCATATTTATCTCTTGCCCATATGCATTTACATACTATTTTACTCACATTAGCATCTTATTACACGTATTCACTATAGTATATTATGAGCTTACAGAACACAGACCTAATTTCGTGCAAATAAAAACATGATTTTAAACATTATTACAAAATTAACTCAATTGTGGCACTTTTGTAAAAGTGTACAAGATATTAAGCAAGCTTATATTTTCCCTTTACTTCTTGCTACGTGTGAAATAAGTAAAAAAAAACACAAGTACTTGGGCGAATCAAGTTTTAGGCCGATACTAATCTATCCACGACATTTAAACTTCAATCAAAAATATCGCTTATAAAAAATAATGTATTACTTTTATATAATTTTATGTTTAAACAAGCGAGTTTCTCTCTGATAGATCTAAGACAAATATTAAATTGGGAACGAACGTGGTTTTCGGGTAACGACAGAGACGTGAAAAGTATCCCTATTATAAAACTCGATTTGCCCATTTAATCTAGCCATGGTCGCAGAATAAATAATAGTACTAGGTACAGAAGACTCACTCTCTAACAAAGCGCGTCTGTTACGATCAGGACAGATATGGCCGCTAGGTGGCGACAGCGCCACGCGCGGCTTATGGCAAACCCCAAAATTTAGGTCGAACGGGTGTACTTTTAGCTACCTGTAGCAAAGCGACGAAATCGCGGAGTGAGACACGCCTGCCATGGTTGAACATGTTGTGATGACAATGAGCTACAAGCGACTCAAGAATGCCGGAGCAAGATTAGTGCCCACGCACAACCTTGTCAAAACTAGACCGTCATACATCACGAGAGCAAAACGCTCAGCTTAAGAATAACTGCCTCAAATCTATCAACTGTTTAAAACAATAACAGCGATTTCACACTAAGTACACGGTATTTAAAAGCAACCTTCATGCTGCCGACTGTAAAACGAATTGATTTTTAAATTAACCATATCGACCCCGATTATTTGGAATGCAGAGCGTTTAGGCATTTTACGTAAAGTACTTGTCCAAGGGGGAGGCCTATGTTCAGCAGTGGACGTCTTATGGCTGAGATGATGATGACGTTACTTTTGTAGGTTCCATTGTAAGTGTAATATTTTACATAGCTTGGTTACAATAACATTCGGCATTCCATACAAATCTTAAAACAAGTAAATGATATTTGAATTATGTTATTTAATAGTGCCTCTCGCCCATTCCAATTAAATACATGCACGGATATTACGTACGAGCGAAATGTACGATAAGTAAATAACACTTTTCAAATAACATTCTGTGATGTCATACGTTCGGGTAGCCATACAAAACTTACGAATTAAACTTAATGAATCTAACCTACGCATAAGTTAAGGACAGATTTAGTCGACTTGCCGATTTGGAATCAGTAAATAACTTTTGGTTTGTTTTCCAGGTCCAGCCGCTCGCCGACGCAACTGTGATGAAAAATGTATAAGCAGGACCTTATTTTACTGGTAAGTTCATTCCAAATTTTTACTGAAAATACAATCTGAACATTTTTTTTTACTTAAGTAATGGTCAGCAGAGGTTAGATGAACATCGGAAGAAGAGAATACCTACAAGACATTTTGTATGTCATCTTTTTTCTCGGCCTCGGCCAAAATTAAACTATATATCTTTCTCTAACATTACCTCACTTTACAAGACTCACTTTTTGAAAAGTTTCATAATAGTCGTCGTGGGAGCCAGTATAGGTAGCTGTACAAACTATGTAATACTCGTAAGTGTAGGTAATATCCTGCGTAAAACCAATGTCTTTTTTAAATCTTGGTATATTTAATAGAAATCTAGTCCATAAGTAAATTATGATCAATCCACACGTTGAATTAAATGTTGGTTAAACTCAAAAAATATTTAAAATATTCTACAAAAATAGTGTAGACGTAGGTAATTCCGCCTAACAATTGTAGGTACAAACTATTTTACTCATAATACCATTAATATAAATAGTTCCCTGTTAGCCTGACGGAAAGGAAATCGACCATGTAACGCTGCATGCCTACGCATGCTGCAAATTGGGTGCAATGCAACTTTTTCTTCCAATTCCTTCACTTCCTCGACTAATCTTGATTGACGCGAGGCCGATTCTGTTTAATCTATTTGTATAAAGTATAAAGAAAGGACGCTTAAAACAAGGACTTTCATACATTGACCCACCTGGTCCTATCTCTATCACACGCGCTTTATTATAGCAAATTATGGGACATGGGGGACAGCAATAATCATAATTTACGCGCGTGCGATAGAGATAGGAAAAGGCGAAATTCCTCGAGCTAGGCATAATTTTTTTATTTATGTCATTTAGCGTCTCACGCGCACCAATAAGTGCGAGCGAGGTGCCTAATGTCAGGCGTAGCTCACTCCGCGGTTTTGTCGCGTCGCAACAAGTCCGTCCCACGCCAATTTTGGTGGCTAGCCATAAGCCGCGCGTGGCGCTTGCGCCACCTAGCGGTCATATCTGTCCTAATCGTGACGCGTTTTGTTAGAGAGTGAATCTTCTGTAGGTACCTAGTACTATTATTTATTCTGTGCTAATGTCACGCGCCCACCAATCAGCGTGAGCGATCGTCATGGTCTCATGAAAACAAGATCAAACTCTAAACAAATTGTTAATTCAGAATCTATCCCTGGCCACTTCGAGACATTCAATTTACTTATCAATTAAAATGCAACGAGCGAAACGATGACTTACTGTTTGCTGATTGCGCTTAGACTTTGTTAGAATACTTTTCGCTCATGTGATGTAAGACAAACATGAGTTTCAAATTGTTTTGTTCAATTATCACTGTTGCTACTTGGAGCTATGGAGTTTGTGGGGTATAATTTTGCTTATATGTAATATAATATTCAGAATCACGAGAACTATTTATTTATTTTATTTTTTATTGCACAATACATGAAGGTACAAATGGCGGTCTTAATGCCTTAAGGCATTCCCTATCGATCGATCTAAAAAGAAAAAAAAATGTGTCCCAAAAAATTTTTAAATTTTAACGCATTTTGTTCGGACCGTTACAAAACTGACACTCATAATTTGTATGAAAAACTGGAGACACTTTTTTTCTTCTCATATAATAGTAATTGTGATACTGAGTCTAAATAACATAAAAGTTGATGGTTTTTTGAAAAAAAGTAATATGGTAACATTTTTTCTGAAAACCTCCAAGAACAAACATTTATTGTTCTTAAAGTTTTCTAATACTTAAATCAATTTTACCATTTTTTCAACAGCTCTATAATAAGGACGTAGTTTGCGTCTTGGATAAGGTAATGTTTATATTAAATATCAACGTGTTATTAATTATTATTTATATGATTAATTTATTAATAAAGCGCATTTGTAGGGCGAAGAACCTGTATGCAAAGTCCAACGAAGGATTAATGAAGTAAAAGCTCCCACGGATGAATTTATTCCATCATATGACCCTTACATACCAAGGTCCAACGTAAAGTTGTACAATTGCTCCGAAACAGTGTGCAATGCATTAAAACTAGAATCCATAGCTCAGATCACATCCCCCGTTATGTTCTTGCAATCATGCTATTTAAAAGCACCCGAGAAGTACGAATGCGAGAGAGTAAGATACAACTATTTAAAAAATATCGACAAATTACTTTTCTTGAAAAATACTATGCCCGACAAGCAGTTTTACATGGTTGATTGTTTAGTTTATAAGAACGGTGAGCGTGTTTGTCATAGCAAGGACAGTGTCGACTCTCATGCAAAATTAGTAGACGCTGGGA
Organism: Cydia fagiglandana; assembly: GCF_963556715.1. NCBI lineage: Eukaryota > Metazoa > Arthropoda > Insecta > Lepidoptera > Tortricidae > Cydia > Cydia fagiglandana. The sequence goes on from NC_085938.1 coordinate 19,852,201, forward strand.
AAACAGTGAAACCGAACGAGCTAGCCATACTGTCGCAGGATGAATTCGTATGTCAACAGAGCGCAGAAGAAGAAGTCCTCTGCGATCTCAACCCTTATATACCTTTTGCCACAGGGCTTAAGTTCAAGGAATCCCCAAAAATCGTACCAGAAGTTCTTCTAAAAACTAAGAAATTTTTCGTTCTGCTTAAATTAAAGTGCTGGAATCCGTGGTGTGGATACACCGGCCGAGTATTAAAAACAAGGAGACAAATGTTTTCATACAAACCTCCCGGTGGTGATATTTACCGTTGTTTTTATGCTAAAAGACAGCAGATTTGCAAGAGAATTTCAAGCGTATATGAAGAGCGAGGATATCTAGTGGGTCAATAATATTGTTTAAACTTGATTAATAAAAATAGTCTCAAAAAGCATTTTTAAACCAGCCCTAACCACATTTCCTTGGAGCGAAATACCATAAGGCGAAGTGAAAGTGAATCGGGTCATACTGGCCGCCATAAAATTACATACGGTGGTCCCATTATGTTATTATTACGATTGATTTCGTCATTGCAACAAAGGACTGGGTTCTGTTCTTTCCCAATTATTTCGTTCTATATTTTTGTGCTTTAAAGTTTGCAACATGGTATACCTAAGAACCCAAAATGTTTTTGGTCATAATAAATAGATTTGCTAACGATAAAGTGCATAATTATATCGATTTTTAAATTCTCTTGAGTTATACTAACATTAAATTGATTTTACGGTTCAATTCAGGTTTGTTAGTGACTCGCGCGATGTGTTTAAATCTTTTTAATCGTTTCCAGGAATAAAGGCCTGTACACACCGGATGCGTGTGCGTAGATGTTCACGTGCACGTGCGCGTTGTAATATATAGTTTCTTATGAGAGACGACACACCTCTTGCGTGACGTGTGCGTACACGGCTACAACATTTTAGCGCACGTGCATGTCTACGCACACGCAGCCGGTGTGGCATGGCCTTAAGTCGTGCGCTGGTCGCTAATGGTTGAAAATATATGGGTTGTACCTACTGTAAAATAAATTTAACGAAACACATACCTATCGTTTAAAAACCAAGCCCGCTTAGTCTCAATAACTAAGTAAGTATCGTTACACAACATAACAATCGAACGGTACCGGTATAATGATTTCCTAATGTGCCGAGATGCATTTCAGATAACGCGTCCTTCTTTGTATTCGGTGCTATACAAATCCAATCACAATATTAGATCTAGATATTTGTTGGTAAACAAATCGATATTTAAATCAGCAGTTCATTTGTAGGTATTATTACGATTGGGGCTATTTGGAATACATGTTTAATGAGTAGACAACAGGCTCCCTAAGTGAGCCCTGGCTAAATGCAGGGATAAAGCTCTCCAGATTAAGGACAACTCATGCTAGAACGATCCGGGCCCGGACAGAGCTGTCCAACACTTCGTTTGCTATGAAAGCATCACCTGATCACCGATCATTTATTATAGAAAATGGGGTGTCGGACGCCCCGATGATTGCACCTTAGAATACTTGTAAGCATATGCCGTATATTTACACCCAAATTGTACCAACTATAAATAAGCAATAGAAGAATACTATTATCAAAACAATATATAAAATATGTTACTTAATATCAATATGGACGCGCAGGCACATTTAGGAACAGCACGCACAGAAAATAAGACTTCAATTCGATATCAACATAAGTGACATAACTTGCGAAATTTGTGCCCCGCATTTAAACATTTAACCCCTGAAATAAATTTAAGTAGGCACCTTTTAGGTAGGTATTTGATTATGTTTACAAGGAGAGCAAAACTAAGTTTTACACAGAATATATGCCAAAGGAAATCATTTTTCATGTTACACGCCTAAAATAAACGCAAATCAGTTATTACGTGCATCGCCTACGGCTAACAATAGCGACAAGAACTATGAGCCCGCGCCGCCGTTCCGTGGAAAAACAACAAGGTAACAACCATGGCTTTAGTTTATTAGTCCGTACCTACGTAAGCCAACAGACAAGGTATTTCAGTGAATATAAAATAAGGCGTATGTGCCATGATATATTTTTTCTATTCGTGGACTTTAATTGTTGAATTAAGACTTCGCATACCCAACTGTATTTAATCGCATACTTATAGTTGGTCAAGCATATCTTGACAGCAGACAAAAGGCGACAAATTTGAAAAATGTAATTGTTTTGAAAAAATTAAATTTCGCGCCTTTTTCTACTGACAAGATTGCTTGACCATCTACTCGTAATCTCGTAGTTAATATTTCAGTTAAGTCATCTGTAATGAATTTGACCAATCACGTGTCGCTAAAGGATTGAACAAAAGACATCAATGCGCTACCAATAAGAAGTGCGTTGATGTCTTTTGTATTATCTTTTTATTTACTGAGTATAAATAAGTACAACAAAAAATTGCGTCATTTTTTTTTATTCTTGTATTTTAATACAATACTTATAAATATTATTTAGTGAATCATCGGGATTTTCTATCTACCTCTTATCTGTACTATAAGAGATAAGAGGTAGATAGATCTATCACTTAAGCTTTTTTCATACCAGCCACATTACTGCACCGTTTGCTCTTAGTCTTGCTCGGAAGTACGGCCGCACAAAAACACACAATACGCATTCTTGCGAGATTGTTAACAGTGAGAATTATTAGCCACCGATATAATTAACAGATAATCAGTACCATTGTCAGACGCTTTAAAAAGAACTTGTCTTTCCTGTAATAAAAAAAAATGAATAGGAGTGTAAGAAAGTCATTATAGGCCTAGCCATTGATTTGATTAATATTACAGCATTGGTTTTGCTACTTTTGTGATAACCTGTCTACCAATGTGAGTCCAGAAATAAATGCCTCAACTCCTCAAGAAACAGATTTATTATTTGAAAATAGACTATTGGCGTGTATAATTCTGAAGATTGCACATTGCACTGCTCGTGATCTCTGAGCATTATCACAAAGTCGTGATACAGATTTGAATACAAATCGCACATAAATGCTTTTTTTTCCTAAAATGTATTCATTTGGCACTTAATTTCGAAAACAATGATGACAATATTATAACTACGGTCAAAATCAAAAATTAAATCAGGTCTATATTTAATGAACAATCAGCTAAGTTATCAGATGCTTTATTATCCCTGCAGAAAAGTTGACAAAGATGTAACCTAGTCTACTTTTCACTGTAGCTCACTATGAGTTACAAATTTAGTATTGGTTGGTCATAATAGATACAATGAATTTTTGTATATGTACCTCCAGGCGGCTAGGCTAGAGGTTATTTACTTTACATAAACATGACCGTTTGTCGTTGCCTATACTGTTTCTGTCTCAAATTCATAATCGAAAGAACATGTAAAATGTGTAAATTAATACTTAGATACCAACGTTATGCAAAATATTGATTAAAAGTATCGATTTCTGTGTCGATTACATTATTGGTAATGATTTAATGAATTAGGAAGTCAACTCATATCAAACCTGTGTGGGTGGCTCACGTAACGCAATACATGAAGCCAATTTTTTGATGAAAATTCTTAGAAATAAAAGGTACTTTTAGTATTTTTCAAACAGCATGGGCGCGGTGACAGATGTCATCTCAGCACAATTTTGCAAAATTTTGCGTTTTAAAGTTATATAGGTATTGTATAGAGATTTCATCACTGTAACGTACCCATGATGTCTCATAGATACTATCTTCTTCTTCCTCGCGTTATCCCGGCATTTTGCCACGCCTCATTGGGAGCTTGGGAACCGCTTGACAACTTATCCCAAGAATTGAATGAATGAATGAATGAATGAAAACATTTATGAATTGACGTACCTTTAGAAAGACAATATAATTAAATAAATAATAAATAAATATCTCGGGACACCTTTCACAGATCAACCTAGCTAGCCTCAAACTAAGCAAAGTTTTTACTATGGCTGCTAGGCGACGATATACATATTTTACTTATGTTATAGATAAATACATACTTATATACATAGAAAACACCCATGACTCGGGAACAAATATTTGTGTTCATCACACAAATACATACCCTTACTGGAATTCGAACCGTCGGCTTCACAGGCAGGGTTTATACCCACTAGGCCAAACCGGTCGTCCAAATAACAGTTTATAAAGAGGTGGAGGATTTTGTGACCGATGGAATGCCAATGGCTCTCGATGCTGAGACAAAGAGCGAATGTGGAGCGAGTTTAGAGCTACTTATTAATGCTTGCGTAACTTGCGACCGCACCGTAGGGCTGCCACATGCGATCGCAATCAAGATTATGACTGTCAACCTTGAAGTTCTTTGGTAAAAATAGTTGTTGGGACAAACGCATTTAAGAAAAGGTCTTACTTATTCTTTCTTTTAAAATTATGGGAAGCTCTTAAGAGGGAAGCTTAGCTACTGACAAAAGTAACTTTCTTCATATAATTTTCATTTCGAGAGAAACCGTTTGCCATAAACTAAATCTTAACTTATCACTTTGATTTTGATGTCGATCTCTTCAGCATAATATATTGTAGGTTTATAGGTTTCACTTTTTTTAACAGAAATATTGTTTTGTATGGCATATTTTGTAAAAAGGAAAACCTATAAACCTAATATTCATTGTGTCAATAGCATACTAAAAATTATGAAGAATGGAAAATATTTAGGAGTGGAAAAACGTTTTCTCCTTTTGTATGGACGATCACGTGCTATAATGCTTCTCTCTTAAGTTAACTGACTTAGGGCGGGAGTTTGTCGGTTAGAAGATAACCTGAAATGGGGAATCGGACCACAAGGTGATACATTCTGAAAGTGTGGAGTCCCCCAAATATCAATACACTTGAGGCAGTGTTCTTTGTGCTCAACTATGTGCACTGAGGAAGATCTCCTGAGAGCTACACCCCGAGGGCTAGAAGTGGCAAAGTATTGACAAAAAATAGTTTTAATAAAGATCCCTTCACACGAAGAGTGGCAACCCTAAGCGTAGGCTCCCCGGTGCAACCGCCACTCTCACGCTGACCACTGGTACTCGTATTCTCGTACACCCACTAATTTAGTTCTAACTCGATTTTACCGCGGGTAACTATTAAATCAGCCCACTTGCAAAATCACGATTTTTGTGCAAGATGTTTATGATCAGATTTCTCTTTGGTCTTCTAATATACAAAGTTTTAAGCGGTTACGCCTGTGTAATTATACAAGTTCTAGCATGAGATAAAAATATAGGTATACCTATTTAAGAAAACCTTAACTAGGTACTTATAACGTTCTCTTAGTTTAGAAATAGCAATGTGGGCCTTATTTGAATGAAATGTTTATTTTGTGAGATGTTGATTTAAGTCCGAGTACCTAATAATGAGTCTTCTGCAATGTACTATTACAGTCGCCATCAAATATATCGGAGCGGCCAAGGTGCTCAGAAATATCAGAATACCCCTTCAATGTCAAGGCGTTAGAGTGCGTGTTCACATACTATGGGACCAACCCTAAAATCGGGGAAATTTTTTTTTCGGGTTTTCTATAAAAAATGTCTACATCTGATCAGACAAAATGTATGAAAACGTAAAAAAAAATTCGGGATTTCGGGGTTGGTGTCATAATAAAAGTAACTCAGTTTAGCGAGTAAAATCGAGCCCTGGATTTAAAGCCCGATGGTCAGTAACACACTGTATATATTACTTGTTACGATACTTATACCAGCTTATACTATCAGAATTGGGTTCAAAAACAAGTTCTGCTAAGTGCCGATTCAAAAGCTGTTTTGTGATGTAATAGCTGATACAGGTACTTGCTCTTATCTTGCTCAACCGACCCGATACAATTAGCTTTTTTACTAAACACATTATATTATATGTACTGACGCTTTTGACTTTATTAGGCTTAGGTAACATGATCATTTGAAATGACGGGACGACTGGATAAGTACATTGTATCAGATAGCATTTTTTTTGTCTTTATTACTTAGAAACCCGGGACTTGGACCCGGGTATGTCCTTAAACTACGTCCAAGACCACCGGTGGACGGGCAGCAGCGTCCCTCAAATTCGGTGTACTCGACTGCGATCGCCAACCCGCCTGCCAAGCGTGGCGATTATGGCATTCATAATGCCATAATCGCCACGCTTGGCCCCATAAGGGGGAGGCCTATGTTCAGCAGTGGACGTCTTATGGCTGAGATGATGATGATGATGATGACTTAGAAACAAACAGTCTTACCCATAAAACATGTACGTAAATAAGCTAACAGCTAGAATTTCTCATAATGTAGACCTATAAGTTTTCTATATGTAAAACATATTTTTGTAAAAATGTCGCTTAGGGCCGAGAAGAGAAAAATATTGGGACTTAGTTTTTTACTAGCTTATACGAGTATCCCACAGCTGGGTAAATTAGACCCCTCTTTCATGCCACTTGGACAGGGCCAGGAACTTAGATAATTTAGTAAAAAAATGGGAACATTTTGATTCTAATGTCTATCGTCTAATCTAAAGTACAGACGCTAAGCACGTAAAATTTCGCACATTGACTTACCTTTTCTTATAAAGATAATTATCGCACGCGCATAATTGTATTGCTGTCCCGCTCATGATGCCGGGGATCAATGACACTGTGCGAGCGAAATAGCAATATAACTACTCGCGTACAGCGAGACAGGAACAATGTACGAAATCCGTAGTGCTTAGCGTCCTTACTTTAGCAAAATTTTAGAGTAATGAGTTAATTTACGTTTCATACACAACTTACATGTCAATTGCGTTTCTAGAAATAATCGAAAGAACAGTTTTTAATTTCTTAATAGTATATAAAATAGAACAAGTACAAGTACAAGGTCAATGCGTAAACCTATGGCTGTTATGGCTAATTACCATACAAAAACAATGTCGAGTGAAACGCGCATTGCACCAAATTGCATTACATTTCAGGGCCGCGCAATGTTTTATACCTAACAATTAAGAAACTTATACGTTCAACAATTGCACTTTCGGTTTTTGCATTGTTAGCGGATTGCAACATTTAGCTGTCATATTATAAATATGTGAAATGATATAAAAGTCATAAGGTATTCTAGGCACCAATACCTGTACGAGAAAGTACGAGCGGAATGCACGCGTGAATGATAGCATAATGACATCATTTATCAACAGGCGCATCGGTAAATATCTAAACATGCACTTGATTTCGTCCCTAAATAAATTGACTGTGACATCGTCCCCACAACACGGCTCCAACCCTACACCTCTGCCTCGAGAAGATTTAAATCCCCCTTCAATCGGAAGAGGGCATCCCAATATGGGACCGGCAATAAACGGCGGGAAACATCTATTCTTGATGACGTCACTATATAAATTGATCGAGACATCGCGGGCGTCAACGCTAGGTACAACAGTAATGCGTTGCAGTCGCTATTCAAATGTGACCTTAATGAGCGCATCGGTAACGCACTAGCAATCAGCCGTGTCTAAACTTGCACTTGAAACCGAGTTGTCGTCCCTATATAAATTGAAAGCGATGACTATGACCGCTAATGTCGGTCAAGGCCGCGCGATCTGAGCCACGGGGCGCAAGGCGTAGGCGTTAGCGGCGTGTTGGTAAACTAGTGGCTCAGGTCGCGTAGCCAAGATGCCAATCGCTTACGCTCCGTAGCTATCGAAACGCAACGGTCACTGTCGCGCTAATATAGAAGAGTATAGAGAGACATAATGCTTTCCGTTGTCGAAGCGATAGCGATTGTAACCTTGGCTATGCCGGCAGAGCAGTTGTAGCCCTCGCGGATCCGCTTGGCTCTACCCTTAGTAGTTTTGACAATATCACAAAAACTGACATCCCGATTCGAACTTTAAGATGCGTCAGTAAATAGATCTAGAAACGATAGGGATTAGATATGTCCGTTCAAAATGTGACGTTTCTTCAAACATAAATGCCACTTTTGACACTGACACATCTAATCCATATCGTTTCTAGATCTATTAATTGACGTATCTTAAAGTTTGAATCGAGGAGTGACTCGACAAAAAAATCTACGTAATTCAATCGAACCTACTCTGCTCACCAAATTTCACGAGAATCGGTTGAAAAATGCGACCAGAGAAGAACATCCGCTCGGTTAAAATGTTTTTTTTTTGTATGTCTGGGTTAGAGATGAAAATGGCGAAAGATTCATGTTGTTTCTTTCGAAATTTTGTATCTTTCCTATTAAATACATGTAACTTAGACTCTGGGTGTAGGTAGGTTTTGTAGGTAGGTAGCTTGCTAGGAAAGCTCAACGCATTGAGCTCAATGCAATAATTTTTCCACAAACACATTATATACCTTCATTTAAAACAACTAGTAACGTAGGTTTTTGACTTAGACCAATCTGTATTAATGCTTATGCGTGCACCCGCAAATCGACGCTAACGTTTGACAACTTTGGGGCTCGCTCGCAGTTGCCGAGGCCACCTACTTCACACAGGTACAATACGTAGTACATCTAATGTAGGTACTTTTGGTAAATGTAAACTATAAGAAAAGGTTCAGGAACAAAAAATAAAAGAGCGTACTCCCATCTTAAAGGCCGGCAATGCGCTTGCAACCTTTCTGGTGTTGCGGGTGTCCATGGGCGGCGGTAATCGCTTACCATCAGGTGATCCGTCTGCTCGTTTGCCTCCTATTTCATAAAACAAAAAAGGAAAAAAAAAAAGGCAGCATCAAAAGCAGCGTAGACGACAATTCTTGATGAAATGTGTCATGGATTGAACATTCTAATCGCGGCAGTAAAGCAGCAGCGACCGCAACGCAGTCGCCTTCCAAATGAAACTAAAGTACATTTATTATCGTATCCAGTTAGTTTTTTGAGGTTGGCATTAACATTCCAATTCCATGTTTGGCAGAGACTAAATTGGCATTATGTAATCATTTTAATTGATTGTGAAAGCGTGATAGGTAAATTATACCAATTAATCCACTTCACCCTAATTTGAGTAAATATCTGTGATAATGATAAAGTTAGATACACACAAGGTCAGAGGCTTCAATTTTACTCCTTTCGTGAACTTAAAATTGTAAGTGATTATTTACACAAAATTTAGTAGAATTATACAATACCTAATACGCTTTTCTTGGCATTAGGTATGTTACGAATATTTTGGGTAGCGAAAAATCAAATCAAAATTGATGAATTCATTTTTGACATTTTCTAGCAGTGTAGTCGACAACAATGCTACTGGTGCAGTCTAAACACTAACAAAAAATACAAAAATACAAAATCGTTTATTTGTCCAACATAGGTATGAATAGTACATAAGTACAGATACGAACTAACGTTCTTAATTTTGCAATGTCCGTATTTTTATTTAACATATAAGACAAGTAGAAAATTAAATGAATTGTACAAAAAATGTACAACTATGTACTTACTGACATCAACAAAATTATCTTCTTAAATGAAGATGAAACTCCCCATAGCATAGCAACTACCTTGAGCGAGTAACATGACAATGTTTAAGCTATAATTTGACCTCAATACCTAGCTAATACATGTCGTTAACGCAGCTGCTATAATCAACCGATTATAATTATAATCGGCAAGCCATATAAGGCTCTTTGCGTATATCACAATACGAGTAATAACATTGCATGTTTAAACAAAGGTATTACAAAAGGAGTCAAGGTGGGCACTGCCGCATCTGATGAGGCACGCGATATCCCACTACCGTGACTGCATGTCATGTCATCGTCTAGTCGAAATTAGGTATTAAAGTAAATACCAACATTTTGCTGTCGGAGACTGTCGATCTTAGTACAAACTTGTATTCTAAATTACTTTGGACATAATGTGACGAAGATGCAAATCAATAGTGTGAATAGTATCCAATAATACAGAGTCAAGTCGAAGGTATCAAAGCACAGCGCAAAACACCACTGAGATGGACTACAGAAAGATGGGAACAAATAAAACTTTCATTTTGGCAATAGACGATTTCGATTAATTCTTATAAAAAAATATGAGAATTATCCGAGAAGAGAGAAAAACTTTCCGACGGCACATCATGTACAAGTAAGATGGACTGATCAAATAAAGTCAAAACGTCAACGTACCGCTACTGATTTACACGAAAGCTATAGGAGAACAAGAATTTTCAGACAAGGGAAAAAGTGGATAAAAGTAGAGTCACATTGTGAAGAAGGGCACTAAGCTAAAAGTGACGAAAACTAAAAGCTTGAGATACTTGCAGCTTTATAAAATCGACCCCTGAAAAAGGGTCGCTTGATACATAAAACGGAAAAACGGATCTAAATCGCGAGTGCACAACAACCATAATAATAAATCAAACTCACGTAATTAACCAACCATTATTAAACATGACGACCTTTTTTGTGCCGATGTTTTGCCTCGCGACTAAAGCTCACGGCTAATTAAAATTTAATCCCGACACCTTACACGGAAAAAATATAAGTACATAAAATAATAGTCGACCTTCGCTGTACCTGATATATCTGGCAAACGCCTAACCAAGGATCGCTCACAATGGATTAATTTTGTATGCAAGGTCCCAGAAGTACCCACGTTTGGATCCAAACATGACAGACGTAATTTAGCTGCGCCCCCGAATATACCTACACGCTGATATGATACATAACAATATAGCATAACACAGTGATTCATACACATTGAAACAAAACACTTTTGAACAATTCAAGTGAACACTATGACATTGAAAAGTGCATTACACAATACTTACGTCATAAGAGCACTGTACTCAACTGGCCCTCTTGACATAATTGGTAAGACCACAATATGGTGTCAATTGATTTAGTCTGCGTGAAGTTTTTTGCAAGTTAAGACTTTAAAACACATTTCTATATCATCATCATTGGCCTTTGCGTCTATTGCAGACAATTTATGGTGTAACATACATTACACCGCCCGGAATGGAATTAAGGAAACGCAGGGATGTCCAGCACCTGCATTACCCTCTCGGCTTCACTGTCATATCCCACAGGAAAGGAGAGCCGATACGTGTGGAGACATCAGGTCTGCTGCAGGAATCTGCCGCTTATTTTAGGTTGGACCCTACTCACGCCTTACGTTAACTCCATTCCGGGTTTTAATTTTGGAGTATCCTTCTCCTGGATGGATTGCAAGCCAATACTAAGAGGCCAATCTTTGACGAAACAGCTTATTGCTTCGTTTGTGGACTTAGTCCTCGCCCTTATCCTATGTGAGGGTTGAAACTATTCTAAAGCCGGCCACCACACGGCAAAATTCCTCTATATCATATACAATTAAGAAGTATAAAAAGGAAATAACCGATTAGTACAATGTCATATCTACGTGTTTAACAACGTGTTTTTGTTACGTGCTAAATACATTGATGATTCACTTAATCCGCCAAAAAACAAACAAATACCGACAAAGTTAATCATCGCCATGTAATTAACTATGCTTGCCCACTTGATGGGTGTATCAAGTGGGCAATAGTTACATAACAAACATGCTTGAAGCTGTCAATGCCTTATCTTATCTTTTAATTAAAATGTTGTCCATGTTACTGATTAGAATGAGGAAGTTCCGGCCTCCGTGAGAAGCCTTCCTTCCTATCACCAACTCGTTCGAACAGAAGGTACCTAAATGTCAGACACATGATGTGTAAGCATGTGACGCTAATTACGTAATTATTACATAAATTATGTCAATATTTTATTTCGATTATAAGAATAAACAAGTTAAGACATTTCTTTCAACAATTTTAATATTATAAGCGTAATATATCCGGACATAAACATGTTAGGTTTGAAATCAAATGCTTAAATAAAATGTAAATCCCTGTAAAGAGTTAAAGGTTTCTTTTTAATTCCTTGTCTATTAATATTATCATGCCGCGATCAGAAAGGGATTAGAAATGACAGATTTCCATACACTTACGTCTAAATCAATATGGATTGACAGCTATCTCAATCCCTTTTTAATTGCGATTCAGTAATACTTCAATCCGTATACCGAAATATACAGGATGATTCAGGAGACGTGAGCAGGACTAACACTGCGCATTTCGTAAATTATAAGCAGCTGTTTCGTATCAGTATTAGTGAGGTTAACGTTAATTTTCTAGTCGTGTCGAAAAAAAAAGTTATTAATTTATTTACGACATGCATGGTCACCCTACAATTAGAATACTAATCTACCGATTTTCTGTGTCAAATTGAATGTCATCACGGTCTGGTTACTTTTGAAAACTCGTATCTCACTCAAGTTTGACAGTTTATTTTCTTCGTAATCATAATGCTGTCATTACGGTTAAAGAGGTTTTATGTTTATTAATTAGGTCTTGTAGGGTGACCATGATTGTAGAGAATTAAATTTGCCCTCACCAAAAAGTTAAAAAATAGGAAAAAGTGTGGTTGTTTCACCTAAATACGACGGTGATCGATCAATTATCAGTTACTGAGTGTGCAGGATTAGTCCTGCTCACGTCTCATGAATCACCCTGTATATAGCCACGTCAAATTAAGCCGAATTTGGGCAAGCTGCGGAAATAATTCGTGTAGTTTTGAAAATTGGTACAGGCATACCTTGTGGTGTCTAGATAAACATACTAAAAGTCCTCGAGGGTAGGGGGTGTGCTGGGGTGTAAAGGGGGGGTTGAAGGTACCTTTTTTCATATTTTTGCTCATATCTCGAAAATGTGTACGAATTGTATTATAATTACTTCGGACAAAAGTTTTAACATAAAATTTACTACAAATTTGGTTATGTTTATTTTAACTCTGCGATCAATACTTTAGGAGCTACAGGCTGTTAAAGTTAAATAAGAGATAAAAAATAGACGGTTTAAAAAAACGTCGTATTTTCATAATTGTTCATCATAAATAAAAATTTTAATTGAAAATGAGCAAGCTGAATGACCTGCTGATAAAATATAAAAAAACCGGCCAAGACCATGTCGGGTCATGCTCAGTGTAGGGTTCCGTAGTTACCCGTCCGTCAAAATAGACTATTTGCAAAAACTCAAAAACTGCTTAATCGATTAGGTTCGCTATATTTTTCTCTGAAAGTCTTTACTAAGCTTTACTTTCACGATTTTTTTCATATTTTTTGGACCCATGGTTCAAATGTTAGGGGAACTAAAGTGGAAAACACAACTTTTTTTCTTTCAGATCGATTATTCCCGAAAATATTAAGCAGATCAAAAAATGGTTCTCGAAGACCCGTATTCGTTTTAAAAGACCTATCCAACGACACCCCACACTATAGGGTGGAAGCGAAAAAAAATTTCATCCCTTTTTTAATGTACAGTCAGCAGCAGAAGTCGCTATACACTCCAGGTGCTCAAAGAGAGGTAAACGTTTAAACTGTCAAAAAGTTCTTGACTGTCATGGTAGTATTTACTTGTGAGCGCTCAACGTGTCACAAATATGTTAACAGTCGCTATTCATTAATTTCTACACTTACAACAAGTCATTGATACCTTAGCTGTCAAAAAACCAATGGTATCTAAGCGGTCAACGTGTCAAATATAACTGAACAATATGGAAAAATAGACTTTAAAGCATACAAGTATGATCGAATATTGAATAAAAGATAGCCATGCTAATTTCAGGTAAAGCGTTTTGACAATCATCGAAAGCAGTACAGTCTTGTCATCACATACATCAATCTCACGTTTTGCCCTTCAACCATTTGACAGGAGCCTCTCGGTCAACTTACTGCAAACTATTTCTTTTAACAGAATCGTCAAGACGAATGACACATAGCAAAAGCTAACTGAAGCCGAATTTAGAGCCAATTGTCAAGGCACGTCGTGGTCTCAGTAACAGGCGTTTGCTTTTCAAAGCAGAGACCGCGGGTTCAAATCTCAGTCGTACGCACCTAGAGATTACAGCTTTTTGTTTTTTTTTGGGTTTCATTTCTATTATTAATTTGTGTCTTCTGGTTTTATGTTAATTTCGCATTAGTTTATATAATTTTTGAAGATAATGTCACATGTAGCGTATGTACGACTTTCTATCAGGACGTTGTAGGTTTGAACCCGCAGTGGGCGTTACTTAGATTACTCCTGTGCGGAATGCCATTTGATATTTACTACTCAAAAATCACGTTTGTTGTATGGGAGCCCCACTTAAATCTTTATTTTATTCTGTTTTTAGTATTTCTTGTTACTTATAATATCGTCAACAGAAATACATCATTTGTGAAAATTTTAACTGTCTAGCTATCACGGTTCCTGAGATACAGCCTGTCATAGACGGACGGACGGACGGATGGATGGACAGACGGACGGACAGCAGAGTCTTAGTAATAGGGTCCCGTTTTACCCTTTGGGTACGGAACCCTAAAAATGCTGGTCTCTTCGAAAACTGACTAAATTAAATTAAAGGATATGAAAACAATGCATTTTATTAATTTCAGACATCATGTTTCATAGTAACATTTATTGCTTAAGACCTACATAGGGTTTGCAATCCGGATCCGAAATGTATGAAATTATCCGGATCTGGATCCGGATCCGCGGATCTTCCCATACATTTCGGATCCGTCGTGCAAACCCTAGACCTACACAATCGATATCTAAATAGAAATAGTCTTAGTTTTATTTTTCAAAACGTTCGGGGTTCGATTCCCGAGCTGAGTACACATTTTTTTAAATGTATGAATGCAGTTTTTCGTGTTACTAAAATCGATGACATGATTCCTAAAAAGAGATCGGTGTATATCGTATAGTATCAGATTTTCCCATACTGGCCGATCTAAATGGGCCACCCTGTATAGTATATTTTACTACAATAATTGGGCTAAATAAATATATTAACATAGGTATATAATATGATCAACGGTTTGGAAGAACAGCTGCATATGACAGTTAAAATAAAAAAACCGATCAGTCTAGTAGAACCTACTTATTTATTGTATAAGTTTGACACTTAACGATAAAATACTTCTTTAAGAAAGGAGGTGTCAATTCGTAGTGCTACAATATTTATTTTAAAGTTAAACAGATAAAATGTTGATGCTTAGTTACCATTGAAATAACAACTGCTTAGCAACTGGTGGCACCCTGTCTGCTGACGTACGTGATTGGCAGTGCGTGTAGGTATTAATGACAGCAGCTTGAATTTGATTGCTTAGTTACCACTGACTTTTTAACCGTTATTGTCATTGTGATTAAATAAGGGTGTATGTGTTAATGAAAAACTCAGAAGTTAAGGTATTTGTGATGAACTGAAAGCCTACGTGAAAATGACATCTTAGATGTCTTTATTTTTGTGACGATTGAAGTGTATATGTTTTCTTGGACACCTTGCCCGCTCAGGTATATCTGCTGTTGACTGTACGGCAGCCACCCTAAAAAAATATTTTTTCTAATTTATATTTTACAACTTTGTCAGCGTAACTGATTTATATATTCGTGTCAAATTTAAACATGAAAACTAAAAAAAATTTTTTTTATGGTGGTTGCCCTACATTAAAGTGGGGATGAAATTTTTTTTCGCTTCCACCCTATAGTGTGGGGTGTCGTTGGATAGGTCTTTTAAAACGAATACGGGTCTTCGAGAACCATTTTTTGATCAACTTAATATTTTCGGAATTAATCGATCTGAAAGAAAAAAAGTTGTGATTTACCCCTTAGTTCCCCTAACTTTTGAACCATGGGTCCAAAAAATATGAAAAAAATCGTGAAAACATAACTTAGTAAATACTTTCAAGTAAAAATATAGCGAACCTAATCGGTACAGCTGTTTTTGAGTTATGGCAAATAGTCTATTTTGACAGACGGGTAACTACGGAACCCTACACTGAGCATGGCCCGACATGAATATGGCCTATTTTTTTATATTTTATCAGCAGGTTGCTTAGCTTGCGTACTCTAAGCTAATTTTTTTATTTGTGATGAACAATTACAAAAAAACGACGTTTTCTTAAACCGTCTATTTTTTATTACTTATTTAACTTTAACAGCCTGTAGCCCCTAAAGTATTGATCGCAGAGTAAAAATAAACATAACCAAATTTGTAGTAAATTTTATGTTAAAACTTTTGTCTTAAGTAATTATAATGCTATTCGTACAGATATTCGAGATATGAGCAAAAATATGAAAAAAAGTACCTTCAACCCCCCTCTACACCCCCAGCACACCCCCTACCCTCGAGGACTTTTAGTATGTTTATCTGGACACCACAAGGTATACCTGTACCAATTTTCAAAACTACACGAATTATTTCCGCAGATTTTTCTAATTTGCTTAGGCTAATAAAGTTCTTGAACTAAAAACATAAAAATGCCCTCAATAGGTGTTGTATTTTATCGTACGTTAGAAATAAATTCATTCGTAAATGAATGAACCTATTCGCAACCTACTGTACCTATGATTGTGGTCATCGGTTAAAATATTTGCGAGTTTTACTAAAGGTTATCTAGGATAACACACAATAAGTATCAAACCACACCTAAATCACACATCTGCGATGCAAGGCCGTATTCTTAAAGTGAGAAATGTCTACCTCAATGTCACACATAACTAATGATAAACACATACATCACACCAATCATCCAATGTCAGTTATGACCGCGGGAAAAGACACCCGGTAATTAAACTGAAGGCGACTAATTACTGGACAAGGAATGAAGTTATAAATTGTATTGTTTCAACTTTATAATGAGGTGTTAGAACTGACCTTCATAAGGAAGATGGCAGTATTAAAAACGTTTATGTATGCTACGTCATTCATGTGAATATAAATGTTTTGTGTTATCCTAAACAACAAGATCCGGCTTTTGATAGTACAAATTCTTAATATTTTTTTCGCATACAGGGTTAAAGGTATTTTCCGATCGATTGCTACGTTTCTTGAAGTTAATCTGTCTAGATTACCTGAAAGATTCACATTTTTAAGGTATTTAATATAAACCATCAGAGTTATTCACATCATATTAGCAGGTAAATAACACGTGGTATAGCAGGAAGACAAAGATGAACGTAAGAGAGTCTAACAATGAATGATTATAAGATGTACCAAACGAATGCAATAAATTCCGCTTCTCAAACGCTTTAAAATTCTTTGGTATTTAGTTCAAACATAATGCAACTGGTAGAGTTGAACCAAAACAACGACCTTACTATAATCATTTGTCAATTGTCATTCATGCCTAAGATAATGATACCTAGTAATCTAATACCCTCGTGTATACTACATAATATTACTCCATCAAGCATTTTGATTTATTACTTTTATTAGCCAACGTTGCGATCTCTCGGGACACTTACTACACTGATTATATTATGGCAATGGATTTAACTGGAGCAACCAGGAAAGTAGTGACATATTGCGCTAACCGTTCCAATTTAACTAATGTTATTAATAATGTATGGCATTGAAAGTTACAAATGCCGTGCTATAAAATTGTATTCGCTTCGTAATCACGCGTGCTCGATGATCATTATCCAAGCAGCAAGGACTGCCGAAAGCCCACGCGGACGTTGCTCAAACTGGATCCTTTTAAGAAAAACTCTAGCCGGGTCACGATGTTTACGTAATGTTGTCGTCAGAGGCCGTGCTCTCCCAGCGCGGGTGAAAGTGACCGTGCCTTCCATCGCCCTTACACGACCTGATTCGGTAACTTGTCTCAACACGGGGTGAAAATGTTATCCGCTCGCATGCTGTCCAGTACACTGCTCCTGATTACCACATTGACGCAACACGTTGACAGCTAAGCGAACCGGCTCAAACGTCAACTTTTCTATGCATTTATTCACAAACGTTTAACGCCTCGTTAAAATAAGGCGATGACCTAATGTGATTAAGACGTAATGAATACAAATAACTGTTAAATAACTCTTTAGACTGATTGCTTACGGACTGTGTTGTTATTGAGTTATCCAGAGATTCCGATTAGAAAGTGGATAAATTTTCGGCAGATGCCAAAGTGTCGCATGTTACACAAGTGTTGTGTAACTAGTATACCACATGCTTAATGTATTGGACTTCCGATCGGACATGACATCGTAGAGACATGCTCTTGCATGGTTAGACTGGTGCATTGCGAAACACTGAATCTCCAGTCTCCATTGGTTATAACAGAAACAAACATACGTTTTAGCGCTTTCGTTAGATTCACGTTTTAGCACCAAAGGAGCTCTATGATAATTAATACTAATTTTAGAAAGCACCGATTTAAGCAATAGTACAACCCACACGTAATACTCAGAAGGATATGAAGTCAGGTAGCGATTTAGTCCAAAAGCAGGTGTGTCGGCAAAACCAACAGTTGGTATGAAACGAAAGGCGAGTTCGCACAAAAACTACTTTATGTGAACTGTACCGGACGCCGTCCACTTACTGACCTAAAAACGTCAAACTATTGAAACAAGGTCTTTGGTCTTTATCTATAAACTATTGCGGTTTTTGCTTTCCTTTGTTTTTGTCTAATTTGAAGTTGAGAGACATTGATATCTCTTATTCTATAAATGACAAGTGTGTCATTTATAGAATAAGAGATATCAATCTTTTAGTGAAAAGAAGAATGAAAAATGTATTAATGTATTAATGTAATATACCATAATTTAAACAAACTAGAGCTACGTGTGAAATAAAATTGTTTTAACGAATTATGATTCAGAGTAACTATCGCGGTTATCGAAGACAATACTATTTACATGAAGGTACATATAAAGTATTCGATTATTAACTTTTAAAACCTTATGATTTTATATATATAGTCATTCGCTTTTATTTTTGTTTAAATGTTGTCATACGAGTAGACTTAAATTAATTTTAAGGCTTAAAACCTGTCTATATAAATATCAAAGCTTTATTATTGTTGATAAGATTTACATAAATATGCTAATTAGTAAGATCCTTTACTTGTCATCCCACAATAATAACAATCTCAAAGAGTAAAGCCACATAAACCACAATTTGTCGTATAACAAGTTGTATTTTCACATTATCTTAATTCTATTGTCGCATCGTAGTTACGGTAACAACACCTAATAATTCGCAACGCCTACCGTGTCTAGGCGACTATAAGCTAAAACCGTGAACGCTGACTAAACAATGCCTTAAGGTAAATAAGTACTTCAGATAAAATTTACACTGAATGAACATTCACCCCCCATAAGGGGGAGGTTTATGTTCAGCAGTGGACGTCTTATGCCTGAGATGATGATGATGATGATGATGATGATGATGATGATGAACATTCAGGAGCAAAAAATGTACATTAAGAAGAAGAAGAAGAAGAAGGACATTTATTCCATAAAACACACATACATAGGACAATAAGAGAGAAATAAGATAAAATAATTAGAACAGCAAAACAAAGAAATTATGTACACATTAAAAAACAAAACAGAGAAGATAAATTCACACTTGATACATAACAGACATGATAAAGGACAGGCCGATAACGCCCGGTTCTATTATCGTAGTCTATTGATAATATTAATCATATAATAAATAGAATTTAGTTTTACTTTTAGACTAACAGAAACATCGCTTTGCTAATGCGCCAGGCGCATTATGGGTTAGCACTGATTGACTAGCACGTCAATACATCGCGGATTAACAAAGAAATATATTTGTTTTAATATATTCTTTAATCCATATTGACAACGGATATTGTTGTGACAGCACTGGCTAACTGGACTCGGCCAATAGGAGCGCACGGGCATGCGCACGATTACGTCAGAAGCTTTCGTCGCGTGAGAACCGCATTGTGCGCGTGCGTCACTTTCGTTGTCGGCGGAACACGGTGGAACATCCGAGCACGCTCTGATTTACTTTCTTTGAACTTGGAAAACAATAAATCGTGTGTGTGGAATACCCGTAGTTAAGTAGGCAAGAGTCTATTCGAAACAGAGTGAAGAATAAATAGGCTACAATGCCTTAATTCGGGAAATTTAAATTGGAAATTATGTCTCTTAAGAATACAACCACACCAGCTCTAAATACTTTGATATAAGTAGTTACTCGTAGGAATTAATTATATAATTGCGAAATTTTCCTTAGGTATGATTTATGAAATAGTTGCTACTAAGACTGACGTACATTGCTAATTATCTAGAGTATGCCAGTCTTTTTTAAGCTCCGTATCATAAATCGAAATAAAATTGGTGACACTCAAACACCAAATTTTTAGACATTTTAGATACCAAATAAATCTTCTCTAAATATTATATTACATGAATATAGGAAAAACATCATTTATTCAAAGGAGTGGCTCTCAGCGACACTAATCTTAAATGCCAAGAGTGTCAGCAACATAAATTAAACCTAAGAAATTAAGAAAATGTTTCGCCAACACCGTCATCGCTTAAATTATACACATTTTATTCTAAATACCATACTCGTTCGGGTGCGGGAATGCAACCTTAGAAGCGGTCAATATCACAGGTTCCTAGAAATAGAATTAAAATCTTAGCGATCTAAACGGCACATTTCCTCCCGCGGACGCTCCGGCTGTGAGATTTTCTCGAGAGGCTACGGAATTGGGTACTTCAAAAAACCGGCCAAGTGCGAGTCAGACTCGCGTTTCTAGGGTTCCGTACATAAGTCCGACTCACACTTGACTGCACATTTCTAATAGGTTTTCCTGACATCTATAGGTAAAGAACTGTTTTGTGTATTTTTTTCAAAATTTTAGACCTAGTAGTTTTGGAGATTTGGTAATTTTTTGGCTATTTTCTTAAATAACTTCGAACCTATGTATTTTAAAATTATTAAAAAAAAATGCCCATCTTTGGATTACTAATTTACATATATGTACCAAATTTCAACTTAATTGGTCCAATAGTTTCCGAGAAAATAGGCTGTGACAGACGGAAGGACAAACAGACGCACGAGTATACTTATCGGATTATAAGGGTTCCGTTTTCTCCTTTTGAGGTACAAAACCCTAAATCGTGACATGTTTTTACCCGAGATCCGCTCATTTTTTTTTTGTTCGAAGATGGATTACACAGATCTAATTCTTCTTAGGACCAAGTGGTGGTGGTACATACAAGTGTGTGTTCTATCCCACTAACTCGAGGTTAACCGGTTAAACCTGGAGTTACCATGGTTACCAATAACCCACGTTAGTGGGATGGTGCATGTGGCGCTTACCCCGTCAACATAGCGATGCACGTCCGCAACGACATGCCAAAGCGCCGTACAAGGCTTGCATGCCTTTAGCCAAACGATCTAATGAGGTTCTTTACATCTGAACTCTTTGAAGTTCAATGCGAACTTTCCACGTTGACAATTAGGCTTTGTTGCATTGTTTAACGTTAAGTAACTATTTAATTGCTTTAAACTAAATAGTAACGTATCTTAGGAGTTCTGTTCTTACTAGAAAAGTAGAAATTGTATTTGGACGCAGATTCTCTGCAGATTTATAATTGATAACGATAATGAGAATCTTACCAATAGGTACAAGATGCTTCTTAAAATCCCAAATATTATATAAAAGTATTTTACACGAGCAGTCTATGGGTCAACTATACTCAAAAGGCATACAACGCCCTCCGAATCCAATACAACGACGCCTTCAGGATGCTGTTGGGACTGCCCCGTTACTGCAGCGCTTCAGGGATGTTCGCCGCGGAACGAACTGATGACTTCTATGCCATCCGGCGTAAACGAATAGCGTCTCTGTTGTGTCGGGTGCGGGGCAGTCACAACAGTATACTTAAGGTCATAGCAGAGAGGGTGGATTGTACCTTCCTGAAATTTTGGGTTGACCTAATAATAATTAAATAGTTATTTAATGTAGTAGTAGTAAGTAAATAACGTAGTCATAAGCCAAAGTAACAATTGTATGGATAAAATTTATCTGAAATAAAGAATTAATAATAATAAAAGCATTTCTGATGGTATAATAACGAATATAATATGATATATCAATAATGTTAATATCTATAAGCTTCCATTTTTTATTTAGTATCTTTTCGGAAAAAAGTGGTTTTATTTCCGTTGCACCAAAGGTCAGATAATACTTAACAACTCCTGAATTTTATAAAATTAGGAATGTATCTTTAACTTTTTTTACTCCAATTAGGTAGCGAAATCTATGGCCAAAGTTATATGAGTTATTCGGGCCCACGCTATATAATGCGGTGCTATTAATTTATTTATTGCAATTTCCGCTGTCAACTGTTGAATTATTTAATGCGCCATAAATAAAATACTTATACATATTCTGAAATTATATTACGTTCTGTACGTTTACGTTTAGTACCAGTCCATATTTGCAACGTTTATTAAAGAATAAAAAAGTTGTTTCATTATTTTTTTACCTACCTTATGTGTCAAAACAATAATTTCTGAGCCATTTCGTACCTTGTCACAGAGACAATCAATATGAAAGTGCATTAAGACCTTAATACTTTCGACTGTACATATTCTAAACGGAAACTCTTATGTAATCGGACATCATAAACATAAGAAAAGGTACCGTAAAATATTTTATGGCGACCAATCAAGCGTACAAGATTAAAACAACTTAATTATAGACTACAGATAAGTAATACTTCAAAACACCTCAGCTGTCAGTTTATGTAAGAAAAACTGGCACGTTTTTTGTGAACACAGATTAGTTTAAATGGCTGTCTGTAAAGCTAATATCACGCTATTAGTAGGATGTACTCGCTAATGATTAATTTGAACAAGAGAATTTAAAAATCTTCAAATTACATGGAGTGTATGATGTATTCTGTAGTAAAGTTGAAGAAACTCGATTTGTCAAGTATATGTAGAATTTCTTGTAGCACTTCTATTAAGTCGTATACTACATACTTACCTACTTATTTAAGTATGTATATTATAATTGTATGCATCTTCTATCTAGCAAATGAACAAATAAACCACAACACGTTAAAACGTTTAAAACTATTTCAACAAAACAATCTCAATGACATCATAGGACAGATAACAAAATATCATATAATCCCACGTTGCCTTTTAATTAAAGACAAGTATAATAATTACAACATTACTCGCGTTATCCAATATTAAGCTCTTCAGAACCCACTAACCTAGATTATGATGAAATCAGCCACTTAACGTAACAATAAGCTGGTGGACACGGACAGGGGAAAGGGGGAAGTCATTTTTGACAAACTGACGAAATTGTTTGCTGTATCAAGTACGTTATGACTCGAGAAATTATGCCATGTGCGAAGTACATTCTGAGGAAACTATATAATATATGTATAAACGTAAGTATGGCACGAGTACTTAGGTAAATTATGTGAGAATCCCTCCTGATAGGGAAGCAAAGTGCCACTTTAATGCATCCTAGTAGGGAAGATAAAGCCCTTATCTGGATAGGCGAGGTAAAAATAAATGAACGAGTATGTAAGACGTTCTGCGTTCTTGATGTGCTCATAATTGATAAATTAATCAATATTAGATATTAGCATAATACCCGTGATATAACACTTTAAACTCTCGCGTTTTGTACACATATTTAATTACACAAACGTGACAAACGGGTAAAAACAATGAAATTATATCGCGGCAGACCCGTTTGTGTAATTACTTAAATAGGACCCGTGATAACAAAATTACATCATTTAGTCATTGTGCTGTCAGTGTAACAACGTTCGAATTAGCTTCAAAATTACATCGTTTAGATATCATTTTGACATCAAACTTATGTTCGAATAGGCCTCTAGTTACCACAAAACGTACTCTTATAAACTTGCAGCAACAATAATTTGCGCTCCATTTTTCGTCTTAATTTTCATTTATCTAGGTATAGTAGTAGGTAATGTAATAGCTTCACATATCTTTCGGCACCTTACATGGATTAAGCTTCTGTTTATGGAATATTAATTACTATTAGAACTTGACATACAAGGTTGGTACCTATTTCTCGCAATGCGGATTTGCGCCCTACCGCCCACTTCGTCGTAGGCGGCGCCCACGGCCGCCGGACACGTGGAAACATTGACATTGTAGACCATATTCGTATTGTTTTAGGGTTCAAAGTCTTTTGTAATGATGTTAGGGCCTAGTTCATTGCTGCAAGCACCTTCAGTGCGAATTCCGATTTCATTGAGATATAGGTTCACAAATATGGCGTCACTCGGCAAAGTTCCAAGGTATCTTTTGTGTTGCATCCACGAGTACAAACTATTCTATTGTTTTTGTTTTTTTTTTTAATTGCTGGCCTCTTTAGTTCAGCATGAAACACTGGTGGATGCGCGGATGATCACGATCTAATATGATGTATTTCAATTCAAAAGTTATACTTACGAACCGAAACTTCTGAAAGTTTTTATTTGTCGCTTCTAAAAGTAGTATCCTAAATCTCCACTCTTACCTACCTAAGACCTGTCTCCACACGTATTAGCTTGCCTTTCCTGTGGTATAAGACAGTGAAGACGAGGGAAATGCAGGTGCTAGGCATTCCTGCGTCTCCTTAATTCCGTCCCAGGCGGTGTACTGTTTTACACCATATCCTCATAATATCTTTTACGTCACCTACGCTACGCGATAAGAAAATCGCACTTCATGGCCAAGACGTAAAACTTTAGAAAAACCACGGGCGGTAATTTGTAAAGCCCCAGGTTGCATATTTATGGCCCTCACCTTCGGTTCGGGAAGCCGCACCAACACCTGCGATCAGGAGCATTTACTAATTCACCTCCACCTAGGTATGTAATGTACTATTAATGTTTAAAATGACAAAAACAACCATATATTTATTCAAAGTAGGTAAACTAACTAAATGTAATTATGAAATCATGCGAATTAAAACGATATATTTTTTACCATTTTCTAATGAGCCTTTACAATATATTATATTCTATAGGCTCATGATGCCAAAAATAAATTAAAACTAATCAGACAAGCGGTACTGTTTTGTTATTAGATCAGTTCCTTAACAGGCAGCTGATCTCATTCCTCTTGGCATTCCTGTCACTATAATTATGCTACAGTGTATTTCCATTGTAAATTGGCAGCCACGCGTGGTATACGTTATGGTTTAAGGCTGCCAGTGCGCAATAAAGCAAACCTACACGGAAGCTTATTTTTACTTAATGCTATTGACAAAACATCAGGCGCTGGTCCTGACCCGCCATTTATGTACATAATTATTATCACTGAGAAAAAAAATCGTTTAAAACAATTGAAATAGCATTAACGTTTAATGCTTTAAACAGTTCCATATGAGCCTATCGAACCAAGCAGTAAAGTACTGTTCGTACGTTACGTACGTTCGTACATTAGTTGATATTGTATACATACCTATATAGCAGTTAATCTTAATGAAATCACTTTAATGTGTGCTCGATAGATCATATTTTTTTCAGTGATAAGAGTAAGGGCTTTAAAAAAATAGTACATATTTATATTTCATCGCTCCCAACTCTTATTATAATTCATGATTATATATTTTCTGATTATAATTCATCAAAAAATCCAAAAAGACTTACATGGCATAGCTTTGGTTAACAGACAATAAATTGTGTAAACATATTTTCCTTTGAATACCCAGGAAGGAAAACGGGAACTACTATGGAAAAGATGTCCACGATCCTCTTTTAAAAATAATTTGATTAGTTCCCTTGTTGTATCAGGCACTCGGTTGATTGGGCATCAAAATGATTAAAACATGAACCCGTAAAAGAAACAATGACATAATGACATGGCTTGTCCATTGTGTCCAAATAGGCAGTGACATCGATGCATTCGTGGCAAAAACTTGACGGTTTAAGACGTCACGCTGTGCCTCTAGGTTACTGGATACGGTCAGCAAAAAATCCAAAGTTCAATAATTTACATTTGAGAAGTTCACGGTTAATCAGTTTCTTTTCTTTCCGGGCGAACGGACAATCGCTTGCGAGGCGAGTATCGAAACTTGATAGCATAATCATAATCAAATGCCAATTGACTTATTAGATAAAATATGACTAAATATGTACCCACGTATTACGGTTTTAAATTTAAATACATATGCATTTCCGACTTCTTCATACAAAGTTTATTTATTATTTATTTTGGTCTTATTAACTAAAGGTTAAAAATCTATATAGATAATAATGTAGATAAATACTATGTAAACTGAACCAGACCTTGGCCTTTTCTGTCATAGGACATGTTTAGTTTCTAGATTTTCTTCATGTTATAAAGTGTTAGAAGACTCTATCATATACAAGTACCTGTTTCACTACACTATAGGGCATAGGCTCATGATGCCAATGCCAATTTATCTACTTTTTTTTATCTACTTACCTACATGCTTGTAATTCACTCAAGTCAACCAACTAATGAGGTGTAGCTAAAAAACTGAAACTAACATGTATCTCAAATGAAGATGACGAGGAAGATCGTGAAATTGCGGGCAAGGAAGTGCTTTTAATGAATTAGTTCTTCGCAAGCAAAATCTACTAGGAAATAAAATTATCACGTCTATTTAAACTGGCCAATCGAAATAAAGTAGAAATCCTTAAAGAAAATTAAAAATCCTTGTAAGTTTCGTCACATGACAGTCGCACGTGGGCGAGCGTCCGGCGCCCGTTCGCGCGCTCACATTCACCCGTCTGTGCCAGCCCTAATTCGTTTCCATATAAGGCCGTCGGCGCGGCGCATAATCTCTGTATAAGGACTAGGTTACACGATTTACTACTTTGGTTACGTAGTAACTTCTGTTTTACTTTCAAGGTAGGTGAAAAGTAATAAAGTTTGGTTTAAAGTAATTCTTTACAAGCACCTACGACATAATAGCATAATTTCTAAAAACTACTTCATATTACAAAAAAATAAAATTCAAATGATATCCTGCGATCCCGGGCACGCACATCCATCTCGCTCACGCTTACGCTCAGTGAGGATGAGAGAAGAACACGAATTAATCAAATTCTAATTCTTAAAACAGTAAAAGTACAAATCAAAAACCGGGCAAGTGCGAGTCGGACTCGCGCACGAAGGGTTCCGTACCATAATGCAAAAAAAAAAAAAAAAAAGCAAAAAAAAACGGTCACCTATCCAAGTACTGACCCCTCCCGACGTTGCTTAACTTTGGTCAAAAATCACGTTTGTTGTATGGGAGCCCCATTTCAATCTTTATTTTATTCTGTTTTTAGTATTTGTTGTTATAGCGGCAACAGAAATACATCATCTGTGAAAATTTCAACTGTCTAGCTATCACGGTTCGTGAGATACAGCCTGGTGACAGACGGACGGACGGACGGACGGACAGCGAAGTCTTAGTAATAGGGTCCCGTTTTACCCTTTGGGTACGGAACCCTAAAAAGCGTCAATCGGATTATTCCTACCGCACAAGTTCGATAATAATTATAATTTAAAAAGTACGCTGGTTTAATATCTAGGAATTCTAGGATTAGGGGCCTAAAAGCTACGAGCAAGTGTGTTGAAAATGATGTGCCAATAGTAGGTACCCAGCAGGGTTCTCTATCAGCCGTATTCGAACAATGAGATACGTCAAATATATTATATTTAAACGACTAAGATCGGATAAGTGAATGTCAAAAGTGACGTTTTTGTTTGAAGAATGTATCGTGTAAAACTGCCTTTACTATAAGCAAAATGGTGACCAAATCTAGGCAAGGCTGTGATTCATAGGACCTTGTACGTCACCCGGTGACTTCAAACAAATATCAATTAAAAACTGCCGTCAATTAACGTGATATGCCTAAATGGATTTGCATGTAGTCATTGTAGTCCGCATTCCGAGCTAGGTGATTAGATTAATAGAGAGGTTCTGAAAATAGTTTTGTTTGCCTTAAATAAGGCTTTAGCCTTACAAGTTTATCACAAGAAAAGGCCTTGTGTCTAGTGATAATTGGCTAGAGTTGACACTCCTTAAAAGTTTGTTGGTTCACATTTAAAAATATACCTACGGCTCAACGCACATTATATTGTGGGTCAATTTTTAAAGAGGGTGTTTTTTCGACATTTGTATGGCATTTTTTTATTTTTGAAAAATCTGATTTATAATCATCGTTTCAGGAAGGGTTCTTAACAACAAAAAATATACTGTAGGAGGCACCTCTGTCCTTTTTATAGTTAGCTAGATATGGACGTTTAAAGATCGACATTTGTATGACACTATTTAGCCATTTGTAAGGCGCTTTTGACATGTATAAGGCATTTTTTCGACATTATATGGCAGTATCAACATGTATATGCCACTATTTATTATTTTTGTTGCATTTATAAGACCCTGACGACATTTGTATAACACCTTCTCGACATCTGTATGGCACTATGTCGACATTTGTATGCCACAATCGACATTTATACGGTCAAAATAGCCGTATAAATGTCGCCATACAAATGTCGCGACATGTCGCCAATAATATTTTTTAGCGATATTTCCTACACAATACAACCGATTCACTTGTTTATTTTACTATATATTTTAACACTATATTTGCAACTATTATTATAAAATAAACATTTTTATACCAACTATGTCATCATCATCATCATCATTTCAGCCTATATGGGACGTATACACTGCTGAGCACAGGCCTCCTCTCATGCGCGAGAGGGCTTGGGCTATATAGTCCCCACGCTAGCCCACTGCGGATTGGGGAATTCACATACACCTTTGAATTTCTTCGCAGATGTATGCAGGTTTCCTCACGATGTTTTCCTTCACCGAAAAGCTAGTGGTAAATATCAAATGATATTTCGTACATAAGTTCCGAAAAACTCATTGGTACGAGCCAGGATTTGAACCCCCGACCTCCGGATTGAAAGTCAGACGTCATATCTACTCGGCCACCACTGCTTCTACCAACTATGTACCAACGTATTAAGCGTCCATACAAATGTCATTGTAGTCGTACCAAAATATATCGAAAGAGATTTTTATCTGTTTTTAAATAAATTAATCTGTTTCCGGGTCTACATTTGATGTCAATCGATGCCCAACTAACCGCACTATTGCGTTGTAAATTTAATCTAACCGTTATTCAATAGACTAAGAAGATTATAGGGGGTATATTTAAGTCATAACAAAACAGGTGCTGCGCGGGACAGCGATAAAAAGGCTTCCCTTGTTTTATTAAACAACGCATTAATTTATCAATATGATTAAATCAATTCTCTAGAAAATGCTCTTTATAGAAATACAAAGTTATAATACAATTAGAACAAAAACGTTGCCTATATCCAAAGTTATGATTTTTTTTATTGCGCGATGCCGCCACTGGGACACGCGAAAAACGGCAAATTACGCCGTTTTTGGAACTTCAAATGCGATTTTGTCAGGAACAAATAATATTTTAGGTACAGTTGTGCATGATTTTTAAAGCTTATAATACACTGAATGAAAATATATACATACCCAGTCTTTTAGTCATATGGACTTTGAGTTTTAGCCGTGGGACAGGAAAAAATGCCTATTTGAAAATTGACCCTTGTATATTTTATGCAAAAAGCCATTCATTACCATAATGTTTAAAAATGATTAAAAATGTGTAAGATTTACTTCAAGACAGCTAATTCTTGAGTAGAGTAGGTATACATACCTATGCGTGGTAAGGTTTTTACAACTGTATGGGTAGAAGAAAATAAACCTTTTTTCTCCAATATCAAGCAAATTTATTAAGCAGTAGCTTCAACAGGGATGGGGAGATGAGCGCCCTCGACGCGGGTACCATCAAGACCAGCGCTGTACTTGGTCACGTAGGTCTTTCCATCGTCACCGATGAAAGAAGTCTCGCCCTCGGTGATGAGCACGTAGGCCTTGCCATCAGGGGTAGGGACCAGGCGGCCTCGCTCGGAGACAACCGTGCCCTCGGCCGTGACGTACCGGAGCGCGTACTGGCCGAACTCGTCATGGATCTCCTCGTGCTGGAGCGCCGGGAGCGCCCGACGGGCCGCGGTCTCAGCGGGGCTCCCGGGCGCGGCCGCGGCGGCGGCGATCAGGCAGACGGCTACTACGAACTGGAGAAAGCTTTTGTTAGTTACTGGGGATAGGTTACGGCGTGTCGATTTATCTAACGGGCCACGAACAGAACTGTTTTATCAGTTGCAAAAACTTTGTTTAACTGCTTGTATTAACGATCCTCATGACAGATTAAATCAAGAAAGGACATGGTATTTGAATGGTTTCCTTGTCTGAGTTAAATATTTGAGCTACTATAAGTCCAAACTTTGATTCAATGTAAAATATAGGTACAGATAGAAAGCGCAACTTACTTGTATTTTTAAACAAAAATAAAATTATTGTTTTCAAAAGCGACTTACCAGTTTCATTTTGAGGGTTGAAGGTGAAGTCTTCAATTGCAGACAGCTCAAGTGACTGATATCGGACTAGGCAAATCATTCCTATTTATATCATCAAAATATCAACTATAATCCAGAATTACAACACAAATCGTTAATAACACAATTAACATAATGAGAAATTAACTTTCATCGTTATAATACAAGAATTGCAACGATTTGCTTAGTAACGCAATATCTCTCATTAGGTGCGCGAAGGAAGCGCTGGTGGCCTAGCGGGTAAGAGCGTGCGTCTTTCAATCCGGAGATCGCGGGTTCAAACCCCGGCTGGTACGAATAAGTTTTTTCGGAACTTATGTACAAAATATCATTTGATGAAGGAACACATCGTGAGGAAACCGGACTAATCCCAACAAGGCCTGGTTTCCCCTCTGGGTTGGAAGGTCAGATTGGCGTCGCTGTCGTAAAAAATACGCCAATTCTCGGGATTAATTGCCAAGCGGTCCCCAGGCTCCCATGAGCCGTGGCAAGCCGGGATAACGCGGGAAAGATGATGATATCTCATTAGATACCGTTATTTTAATATTTAGCTTTATTCTCTGTAAACCATTGGAACCTGCATACATTAAATTTATAAGCCTACGCGTACTGCATACATTAAATTTAGATGCTGGAAAATTACAGGTTTGGTGCAACTATCAGATATTGTTGAAAGAGAGTAGGCGTCAGTGCAAGGGCAATATGTTAAACCCAAAATTCATCCGTTGATAATGATAAGACATTGAAACAAACTTTTTTCTACTACCTATTGTCAATGCTTGTAGCACAGTAGCACACCTATACTCATTGACTGGGCGAAAGCGAAGGTTAGGCAAAATTTCTTTCGTATGTCCGGATGTCTTCCTCGTCACATTTCTCAGTTAATGTGTATTCGATATTTAGAATTTTTTCAAAATGGCGGAGGCATGCGGATTCACGAGGACTACGCTTACAGAGACACTACTTTAGGTATACCTATTTAAGAGTTTCGTAAGTTTGAGTAAGTATACCTATTTAAGAGTTTCGTAAGTCTAAATAATTAAAACAGGAAAACGCCGTCAAAAATAATTATCTTAAAAAGGCATTTGAATACAAATTTTCCGTCTGCTCTGTTATTGATTCTTAATAATCTCAACCTAGGACTAATTTAGATCAATATTTTAATCAAGTGCTGACCTTATTTGATTTAAGATTAAAGTTTACAATTGAATGGCAGATAATTCAATGACTAGCGAGGCACAATGCGATACCAATACGTCATATATTTATGGTATTCGCAAAAAAATAGTCAATTCAAATGACGACTTCACACATGTTTTCTGTGAATGACGTAAGTTTTATATTAAATTAATATACGAAAATTACAAACTACGTAGTAAGGTAAACTTCCTAGAGCTCGACATGCTAATGCACAATAGATGACACCTTACTGTCACCTCTATTGTCAATGACTTAAGTTTCAAAATGACATGTACTGGTACCGCGTCGAGCACCAATATTATGCTTAAGCGCCACTTGTACCAACCTCCTAACCCGAGGTTAACGAGTTAAACCTGAAGTTACCATAGTTACCAGAACAATATGACACTGGTTTAATAATTTAACTGCTTAACCCCGGGTTAGTGGGACGGTGCAAGTGGCCCTTAAGTATATTATAAATTAAACTCTGGTCAACTACAGACGGTAATCCTCATACTGTTTCTCTTGCGCGAGCAAAATAAACTATATTTCTCCGACCCGACCTTACAATACAATACAAATACTCTTTATTGCACACCTCATTACAGAAAACAATACAAATAATACAGGAAGAAGAGGTTAAACAACAGGCGGTCTTATCGCTAAAAAGCGATCTCTTCCAGACAACCTTTAGGTAGCGGAAATTAATAAATTTATGTCATGTCAGTAGGTGTTTCAAATTCAATATAAGAATTTTAGCACAGAAAAAAACACAATACAAAACAGTATAAAAGACATACAAATAAAAATAAAATAAAATAAGATTTACATAAATACACATATCATACATACATAAAATTACCTTATTAGTTTATTATCAGAAATTATTTTGCTTCTTCTCAAGATAATCCCACAATGATTAACCTAGATAGACAAGCAAGTGCATTAGATTAATACTAATCGATTACTGTATCAGTTCATCCATATGCAAATCACTAATTATTCGATGCTGTTGTTTACCCCCATACTGGGTGACCTTAGGTGTAATTCAGACATTATGCCCTTGTGAGTGACATACCTAACGACATTAATAACCCAGTGCTCGATTTTAAGACCTTGTCACACAGCACGATCACGATGCCTCACATCAGAACGTGTATATTATACCAATTAGCTGGGATTCTTTGAAGATGATTAAATATATCATAATGTTCACTTAACCTCAGGTATTTAACCTTATCTATTTGCCATAATAACATACGGAAACGCAAGTTTATGTTATTTTTGCTACACTATATTATTATCATACCAGCAGAAAAAACTTTATACCTTCTTAGTTCATTAATTTCATTAATGAAGTTTCGGTTAGCATTTTCTACAAACGATTATCACTTTACATAGGTAGGCCCCAAGAATAGTAAGATCAGTTTACCTATAACTAAATATCGACTATGTCATGTTCAT
Organism: Cydia fagiglandana; assembly: GCF_963556715.1. Taxonomy (NCBI): domain Eukaryota; kingdom Metazoa; phylum Arthropoda; class Insecta; order Lepidoptera; family Tortricidae; genus Cydia; species Cydia fagiglandana. The sequence continues at coordinate 19,885,053 of NC_085938.1, forward strand.
GTATGCATAGTTTCTTTAGAATTGCCAAATACGAAAATCGACTAATACTTAACCAATAACTTAACAGTTTAGTTCGCCAATTTGATCACGTGCCTATAATACGTCAATTAAAATTTTAATGGAATCATTGATCACGATTTGCTAATTTTTTAAGCTACTATGCGTAATTGCTATAAGTACCTACTTATTTAAATATATATATTAATTGTTTGTTATTATTTAGCTTTACAAATACTTGACAACCTTTTGATTAAGAACACATTCAAAAATTATTTGTGTTTATCGTTAGACAAAGGTTATGGCACAAATAATTTAGGATTCCGCCCTAGGAATAAAAACTATCTTCCTGGTGGCTTATTCACATCGAGGTAAATTAGAATGTTTCGAATGATTTGGATTTTGAAATAGACATCTATTAGATATCTTTTAGACATCACCAAGATACGATAACGATATGTTTAAGATCTAACCTGTCAAATTTGACATTTGCGCGATTCTGGAGATACTCTTGAACGATTTCCACAGGATATGACTTAGAGATCCAATTCACATCTAATAGATATTTTACTCTATCTAACGTAAAAGTGACATTGGTTGCCCGAATTGCGCTGCAAAAGAGAACTAGTTGATATCTAAACTGTAACGCATCTAGAATGGATCTAGTACGTGTCGTCTCTTGTGAATATCTTGAAGTTCGAATACGGCAGTTATTCACATCGAGGTAAATTAGAATATTTCCGCGTAGGGCCTTAGTTACCAGCCCACGTCTGTCGATTCCGTAGGTCGTCTGATGAGCATTGTTATTCCATGAGACCGTAAGGCCACAATGGGTATTCACCAGCCGTAATCAATTTACATGGGCATTTCCTTAAACTCTTTGTCTATTACGGGACGTTATGGGTGTCTTCGATGATTGCCGTTTGGGAATTGACAAAAACGTAAAAAGCATAGATTTTTTATTTTATTAAATAGATAATATTTTCATCCGAAAGCATCGTTAAACCAGAATGGTTTGTCTCGATACTACATTCCGTAGTACTTCAATAATTAAATACACAATAGGCACTTAAAACACATCTAATTCGTAAACAGCATAATGATTGCAAAAAATTACAACTTAGCGCTACAAACTTAGCGCATCTGTTATCACACCGGTCGCCATTAACATGCTATAGTTTAATTCAATTATTATTTATTTTATACGTGACCTTTCTTAATGAACCTACATTTAAGTATTTCTTACAAACATAACATAGGCACCTATTACGGGGGGCTATTAGGGCTTCGCATACATGATCCAGGCTACGTAGAAAGCGTTCAGTCTATTTAAATAGTTAGACATGCGTTATACCACCTGATGACGATATTTTGCTCTTGTACCAACTACTAAGAGATACCGCATATGCTAAAATGGCTTATATGGGTCTTAGAACATTTTGACATAGTTATTTGCCATCAATAATGCATTTGCACTTCAGTGCATGACGTATGATTCGTTATGGAACGACATATGAGGCTGTAATAGCAACAACCAATTTAATCTTAATTTAATCTTTATTGCGCTTCAGACGTCATGTTTTATTACATTAGCAGTTTTGTTTGAAATTATTATGAACTTATAAATTGATACATAAATAAATCATTAAGTCTCTTATACAATGAAATTAAAAAGCCACAGATTATGACAGTTCAAAGTGATTTTCACAGATTAATGGGTGGGCTTTTTGTACCTACATTTAGCAGTGCGCGAATATAATAATATCGGTTAATATGATGATGTAATGTTTTAATCGTTACACTTACTGCCGTAAACAATAAAAGGTATATACTTATCTCAAATTTATATACTTAGGTACACCTGCCAGGTCGATTAGCCAGTTAGGTGTGACATTTCGTGGTTTTAAATCTAAAATCTAGGTGATTGAAAGTTGTTCTTAAAGGACATGTTTAATGTATGTAATACTGCAACGTATGACGCAAAATGATTATTCTGGGGACGCAAATCTGCTTTATTTTTCACAGTTCTTTTAATAGTGGCGGCATTTACAATAGTACATTTCCTACATTTTCAAATTAAAAACATTAATAGGGTAGGGTAATGCTTACTCAAATTAGTTTATTTTTTTGAACTGGTAAAACGATTAGTCACTATGGAATCTATATATGTATATATAAAAGACAGAACATTGACGTCACGGTCAATTTACCTACTCTTTATACTTCTTTCGGATTTATGAAAAAGAAATTGTGTCTGAAAATTACTGCGGTCTATAGTTATTTCTAATATTTTTCTGGTGCTTTATTACGTGCATGGTGTGAAATAATTTATTCTTTATTTTCAAATACAGGAAACATCCCTATTCGTAGATAATACCATGAATAAAATTTATATTATATGTGTATCAACTTAACTTGTGGGCTCGTAGGTCGAGATTTAGTTAATGACAGCTACAAATTGAATGAGACCAGTGCAGTGTTAGTGCAACAAAGGTTCCTGTTGCAGCACAATTGCACAGCCAAGGTTGCCGCTAGTGGTGAGAACTGAGAACGCCGGCCTTATCGAGTCTATTTACAGACCCGACTTAGTATGCGTGCTTAGTGTATTATATAAAAGGACACGAGCCACGTTAATAAATTAATAAGGCCATAATAAAAAAAATATTAGGCAATATTTTTATTGCCTATTTATTTATATTTTTATTGCTAGATTTTTCTAGCCACTGAAATACTACTTAGCTAAATCTTTATATTTGGGCTCTTAAAAATTACAACTATCTCAAAAAAGAAATCGGATCTCTACCTATATAGTACCAGTAGGTATAGAAGTAGTGTAGTAAGTAGTTAGTAATACTTGAGTATCCTAAAGTAGGTATTTAGGGTCACACAAACCGGCCACTGAAAAAAACCGCTCCCATCTCCCATACAACCGAAGTGCGTAACTTAATTTTAAAATGACATGCTTAAATTATATGAAACTTCCCACTTGAATTTGATCTCCGATTGTATGGTGGCAGCTTAGTTCATATGTCGCTTAACAACTACACGCATTAAATAATCCAAGTTTCATATATATCTCAAGGGTTTATAAACAGAATTGATTCCTAAAGACTGGAGGGACTCGAGTATATACCAACACTAGTTGCGCTCGATTAGCGTGTCAGATCTACGCGGGCAGGGCGTGGGAGCGTTAGTAACAACTGTCGGCGCCAAGGACTGCAGTCCATCAATAACGTGGTACTTAGATATCACTTTATATAAAAATACCATAACAAGCTATGTATAAGTATTTGACGACCGGTCTGGCCTAGTGGGTAGTGACCCTGCCTGCGAAGCCGATGGTCCTGGGTTCGAATCCCAGTAAGGGAACTTATTTGTATGACGATACAGATATTTGTTCCTGAGTCATGGGTGTTTTCTATGTATTTAAGTATTTGTATATTATATATATCGTTGTCTGAGTACCCATAACACAAGCCTTCTTGAGCTTACTGTGGGACTTAGTCAATCTGTGTAAGAATGTCCTATAATATTTATTTATTTATATTTATTATTATATTAAGGTTTAATTTAAAAGATGACTCACGTTAGACTGGGCCGTGTCCGGTTCGGAGCTTCCGGCGCTTACTTTTCTATGTGTTCTATGACACGACAGTCGATCACGTGATGCTTTCCATAGAAAACGATGCACCGGAAGCTCAGGCCCGGACACGGCCTGGTCTAACGTGAGTCATCCTTAACTGTTCTCCTTAACTGTCATCCTTAACTTAAGGGCACATTCAGATATTGGAAAACAAAAAAGACGAGTCAATAGGTTTCGGCAAAACTCGCAATAAAAATCGTGCTTCAGCCGAAATCTAGTGAAATTAGAGCAAAACCAGATCTTCGGTTTTGTCAAAAAATCCGGTTTCGACAGACAAGTACTAATGGATCAACACTAATTCTGCGTCAATGTATCAAATCTACATTAGCAACTTAATATGCCATAAACATTACGCAAACTTGCATAATTTATGAAACCAGTAGGTACTACCGCTCCTTATACGTGACCAATGATATATTTACTCTGTCCCTTAAAACAATAAGACTTCGAAGGTCTCTCGAGAAGACTTGAGAAGACTGGCGCTTTGTCAGTACTAACAACACTCTTCAGTGACCATTTGTGAACCTTAACTCGTTGCTTTAAGGTTTAAAATTGGTTAATTTCTCTGTCCGCTCGCGTTTTCCGTAAAATCGGGCGGATTGTGAGGAACAATGGCTGCCACGAATTAGAGACGGAATCAGTAATCTTCTAAACAATAGATGCTAACCGAACCCCGAAGGCCGGTGTAGCAACGCACGGCTACATATTACTTGGAAAACAGATGTGTAAGAAAATGGGCTGTGGAAGTAATGTATAGGTAACAATAAGTATCACGCACATTTAATTATTGTGAGCAATATAAACAAAATGGTAACAAAAACAACAAATATTAATAAGATGAAATCTTAAAACGTTATTAAAAGAGTTGCCCGCGAGGCATCATTTCTGGTCAAATTATTAATTATAATTAGGTAGTTGATTTTATGCTCTGTTCAAGGAAATAAAACGATATTCAGTTTAGCTATTTTTTTCTTTTCGTTTGGCATTTTGATGTAAGATCACCTTTGCTAAGTCCCCGGAGCACTGAAATGTTCGTTGAAAGAAAATACTGACCAAGTAATGTTCATATTTTATTTTCCTTTTCTACAGATATGCGCGTGCGGTGCACTAGCAGCGCTCGACGGCTACAGCTCGCAGCAGGACCCGGACCAGTTCCACATACAGACCGACGACGACGACGAGCGCTACTTCCTTTACCAGACGCACAACGGGCAGTACAGGAAGGAGCGTCGGCTGAAAGATGGATCAGTTGTCGGTGAGTATAGATCAACATATACAGACGAGCGCTACTTCCTTTACCAGACCCACAACGGCCAGTACAGGAAGGAGCGTCGGCTGAAAGATGGATCAGTTGTCGGTGAGTATAGATCAACATATACAGACGATCGCTACTTCCTTTATCAGACCCACAACGGGCAGTACAGGAAGGAGCGCTGGCTGAAAGATGGATCAGTTGTCGGGAGTATACAGATCAACAGCGGCCTAGATATCATAATAATATTACAGTTTACATTCAGAAATCTGAAAACGCCATCTCTTTTCCCAGCTTATAAAATTATCTAAAGCTAGTTGTTTCCGTTAGATCTACATAATCTAAATAAGGTTGACTAATTAAAATGTTAATTTCAAAAATATGTAGGTATTTCATGCATAATCAACACAAGAACAGCTGTTCCGAAACAATTAGTAAAGACGCAATTAAAACTGATCTTGCTACTTGACTTCCTATGTCTTTATAAATGTATCACACATGGTAACACTAAAACAACAGACAAAAACACATAGTGTGGGTAGCCACAATGGTAAACTATGATCTCGTTTTGAGACATTTACTTACCACGCCCACAACGCAATATTTTTTATGGACTTGCTTCTTATTTGGACCATGTATTTATTTTTATTTTGTTTTTATACAGGTACGACAGGATGGGTCGGTGCAGATGGCTATCTAAGGTTGCAAGATTACATAGCTGATAATGAAGGCTACAGAATATACAAATCTAAGACTGTTTTTGTGGGACAGAACCGACCTATTGGGGTATGATGTTTCATAATTCCATTAACACAGTAGTTAATTTGTTTATCATTATCAATAACTCACCAGATTATCTTTTTACAACAAATGCTGTAGCAAAATGCAAATTCCCTGCCTGAAATGAAAAAACAACCGAAGAAACAGTGAGTTCTTTACTCTTTACTGATAATTTCGCTTCTTTCAGGAGTCACTGAAAATAGCAAAAACCGCACCAACAGACTCTGGCTTCGGCGTAACACCTGCACCAGCCCACCGACAGGTGCCAGTGAATCGAGGGACCCCTCGTTTCAGCACCACCACCCAAACCCCAGTGCCATCTTCAAGCTTCGCCCCGCCCTTCCCCTCGGAAGTCTCCATCACAGCTCGCCTCCCGACATCGACACCTCGCGTCCACGTGTCGCCAAACTCTATCGATACCGTAACTCCGAATTACGACTTCAGGGCCACCGTCCCACCGATAACCGCAAGCGAAGCCTCGCCTTCTCCAAACTCGTACGACAGTAATAGCATCGATGATGGCTACTACGCTAGCGACAGCACACCGTACAGAAGAGTCGACATCTACAACCCAAATTCTTATAGACACGCGGATGCCTGGCTCGCAAGGCAGAGAGCCGGAGCTCATATCGGCGACGGCTACACTCCTCAATTCCCTGGTTACGACGGCGTAGCTTTTAGGAGAAACGGGTTCCGGTATTATCTACCGAAACAGTATCATGAGGAGGAAACTGATAGTTCCGATGAACGAACGGGCAGCTTCGGATACGTAGACCCGTTCGGTATCCGCAGAGTGATATATTATAACACTTCGCCAGGACAAGGGTTCCAAGTACGCAAGAACAATAGATATGTCGGCCACGATGCCACGCCTTACGACCCGAGGCCAATAAATTAGTGTGCTTAAAAAACTTTGTAAGTGAAATATAGTTACCTAATTAAATTATTAACTTTGAATCAGTATTGTTCACATGTGACTATTAATGGAGACAAAACGATTTTCGAACGACGCGAACACTTAGCCATTAATATTACTTTTAAGTGTAATTAAGTAATTAAAAATGTAAAAAATGATGCTCATAAATTAAGTTATTTAACGCATAACTTAAGTTTATAAAATGAGTGTAATGAGTTATATGAATTATATTTTATTAACACGATTATTATAAAAGCAGTAATAATATTTCTGCTGTGAAACTGCACGCTTAATATTCTTAATTGTATAATATACGATCAAAATATTTATATACCAATATTTAGATCAAGTAAGTGCCATCACAAACATTGTACCTACTTATTTATTATATTGAAAATCACATCGTACTTACCTAGTAATAATATATAGCAAGGATCTGGAAGAAGTGTCACGCTTTAGGTACCTGGGAAGTCAGCTACGGAACGACAATAGCCTTGCGTCCGAAATACCAGCCCGGATAGCTAATGCAGCCGCAGCACTTGGGAAACTAAACAACCGTGTTTGGCGATCACATGATCTTAAATTAACAACCAAAATTATGGTCTATAAGGCTATAGTCATACCAACTCTTCTTTATGCCGCAGAAACCTGGTGCTGTTACAAAGCAGATATTAAAAGGCTGGACTCGTTCCATCTACGCTGCCTTCGCTCAATTCTGCGCATAAAGTGGCAAGACAAAATACCAAACACGGAAGTCCTGCGTCGGGTCAAGATGCCTGGTATCGAGGCATTTATCATCAAACACCAGCTGAAGTGGGGTGGCCACGTCGTGCGCATGGACAATAACAGATTACCCAAAGCTGTATTCTATTCAGAACTCTCCAGCGGAAAAAGGAAACAGGGGGGTCAGTACCTGCGCCACAAAGACGTCCTCAAGCGTCACCTAATAACTTGCGGTATACCGAGTGATTCCTGGGAGGAGATTGCGTTGCAGAGAACGGAATGGCGCGCAACTGTTCATAAAACAGTAGACCGATACGAGCAGCGGCGTTTAGAAGACCTAGATGCTAAGCGCCATCTCCGTAAGACGCGACCGAAGCCCTCGTATACCTACACCTACAACTCAGCCGGCCAGCTCCACTGCGGACCTTGCGATCGCATCTTCAAAACCAAGTTTGGCTTCGCAAGTCACATAAGAGCGTTCCATCGTCCTAATTAAAACATTTGGAGGAGTCGCCATCGTCGGACACGGCGAGGAGGACTATATATATGTCGCAGTAAGATAGATAAAGCCGTTATATAGTTATAACCCTAGGGATATAATTATATGACGTAACATAGTTATATGAAAGCGTTTCATTACTATCTTACTAGGTATATAAATATAACTATAATACGGCTTTAGTTTAGTGATATAGTTATATTACTGGATTAAGTTTAGTGATATAGTTATATTACTGGATTAAGTTTAGTGAAATAATTGTAGGTAGGAGTGCAGCGGTGCGGCGGAGGTATAGTTATATCCCTAGGGATATAGTTATATGCCGTATAATACTTTTTAGTAATATTACGTAAAAGTACAGGTCGATTCACGAAAGCTGGCGCGAGATTTCTACTGAGTGACAGCTATTTTCATTGAAATTCTGTCAAATCTCGCGCCAGCTTTCGTGAATCGATCGCAATGCCTCATAAACCCTTAAGAATAGCAGCATGAAAATATATATAATAGTTATCTTACTAGGAATATGATTATAATACGGCATATAACTATATCCCTAGAGATATAACTAAACCTCCGCCTCACTGCCGCACTCCTAATACCTACAATTACTATCTTACTAGGAATATGATTATAATACGTAGTTACGTACTATACGGCATATAACTATATCCCTAGGGATATAACTATACCTCCGCCGCACCGCTGCACTCCTACTTACAATTATTTCACTAAACTTAATCCAGTGATATAACTATATCACTAAACTAAAGCCGTATTATAGTTATATACCTAGTAAGATAGTAATGAATCGCTTTCGTATAACTATGTTACGTCATATAATTATATCCCTAGGGTTTTAGCTATATAACGGATATATCTATCTTACTGCGACATATATATATATATATACCTAGTAATAAGACAAAAGATAATAATGCAGCGATTCCAAAAGTATTTACTATTTACTATATTATGTCAAAAATAGAAAAAATGCCGTTAAGACAATAAAACTATCAAATAAGGACGTTGTGACTATCCTTATAATACATATAATATACCCACGCCTCAAAGTGAAGGTCAATGAACTCATGTGTGGTGATTTTGTCTGTAAAAGGAAGAGTGTAGGTAGTTAATGTATTCAGACTAAAAAAGTAATCCAGATAAAAAACCTGCGTACTTAATTTGACCACTGATTATATGTATGTAGTTATGTATATGTTCAACTCAATTGTAGCTTGCCTATAAACAAGATTTTGAGACCAGATATTTTAAAAAAACCGGGCAAGTGCGAGTCGGACTCGCGCACGAAGGGTTCCGTACCATAATGCAAAAAAAAAACACAAAAAAAGCAAAAAAAAAACGGTCACCCATCCAAGTACTGACCACTCCCGACGTTGCTTAACTTTGGTCAAAAATCTATGCCCTAACCCTAAAAATGGACTTTCTGACACAATTGTTTTAAAATGCAGGTATTTTAATTGACTTTAAAGTCTTAAAAAAAATATCCCGCCATCAAAATCACATCTGCTAGTTACACCACACCATAGTACATGATGCATCCAAATGTATTTACAAATAAGCCGTTTTTTGATGTTATTAATAAGGGAATTCTATGAATTGCTTATACCACCAGCTTATAACGGCGGTAAAAAATAATTATAGAGTCGACCACAAAATTTAAAAAGGTAGTACTTAATGATATACACTTTAATTAATATGGTAATTTTAATATTGGCTGTAGATGCTCCACAGTAACATAGTTGTAAGTTGGTGCATGTCTTATGTCGCGGCCAATAATTCTTCATTACACCTGCAAATTGTCAGGGACCTATTTGACTCGAGATAGTGTCACAACATATCTAATCGCAAAATATGACAGTTTGACTGTAACAGCACCGAAGTAACTATCCTCGTAAGACCCACGTAAATTTTTGCGCTTTTAAATTTGGAACTTTCTTTTATTTCTGTAAGAGTTCAAAACTGGAATTTAATTTGTACTTGAGCAAGTACGCGGGGACTTACGAAGCTATGGTGAACCTCTGTTATTTTTTTGAGTCAAATAGGGCCCCTACAGTGACGACTTCAAAATGGCGACTTGTTGCTGCGACTACCACGGGAATTAATTTATACTGACTAGTGTTCGTGCACAAAAAAGCAGTCAAAACTTTTTAATAAATATCTTAAATGAGTAATTTACATTATCACGTCATACTGTCTGTGCTCTCGAATATGTAATTTATTCTAACCAATTAAATAGCAATTTATTTGTTACTAATTGTTTTGTTATTATGGAAAAGTATTATAAAATTATAATGACAAGGTATCTGTTTCATTTCGTCTAGCCCTCATGGTCAACCCTACAGCCAGGAATGCCTTACTATTAACCAACTAGACTTGGGGAAAAAAAAACTATCTAACCGTCCAACTGATTGAAATGTCTGGTTGACAGGTTGGTGATAGACGATAGAGTTACACCAAGAAAAGACGTTTAAAATAACACTAGCACTGTGTAGGCTATCAAAATCGCTGCAGACTTTTCTTGATGTAACTCTTAGTGCTTGTTGGTATGTCGATATTGGGGTGTGATATGTTAGAGCTCAATTACCCTGCGGGAAGTAAAGTAGACACATTTTACGATAGTATAATATAATATGTACAAGTACCTATTAAACTTGTAAGTATATTTCTTAACGTTTCTTGAACAAAATTTCGGTATGGGAAACTTGCTCCTATTAACGAGTTTCCCAATGCATCTACACCAATTAAAAATAAATAACATACCCAATTATCATTAGCATACAAAAAACGAGAAATTTATTCAAGTTTTATTTTGGCAGAAATGGGCCATTTATAAACAATATCGAGCTGTGATCTGGAACAGTTGTTGCAGCTGCGCTTAAGGTACGGTAGTGTCATGCACTAAATATAATACCAAAAATAGTAGATAGATTTTAATATTTTTTTTAGTCCGACGAGTGATTAAGAGTCACACAATCCTAGCCGCCGCCATACAATCAAACTTACAATGAGTGTATGGGAGCGGCTTTAGACGGCGGGTTCATGTGACTCTTAACAGTTTATTTTGAGCAGTCTGTGGTAGAACTATCAAGGTAACTTTTTTTTTCAGACTGCCTGCAAAATGCTGCGTCTAACAATCTGCCTGTTGGTGGCCAAAACGGCATTCGCTGCAAATGCGTTCCCGATTGACAACACAGGTTATCATCCAGTCGGGCCGGACACCAACCTGGTGTTCAACTTCCAGCAGATAAGACGGGACCAACCCGCACAAGTCGAGATGAGGGAAGAAAACATTCACAAGTACAGAAACAGACCCAGAACGACCACTCCTATCCCCATCGATAGAGACATGAGCCCGATTCGGTCGGAAAATCCTACTCCGTACACGGCAGAGCAATGGAATGCGGTGCTAAAAGCCCCGAAATATGACGGCCCAGTCGCAAACTGGAAGAACGTGCCCGCCCCTCCTACCTTCCCCCATTGGGACAACTTGGCAAACCAAAACAATTACGAGAACCAATACAGGCAGCCGATCGTGGTCACGGAGGAGCCCCAATGGCAGGAACCTGAGATACGCAGCCGTGCTGTGTCAAGCTTTTCAACAGTAGAGCCGGTGACTTTTGCTCCTGTGACGTTTGCACCGACGTTTGCTCCAAGGGTACCCATGCGACACAGCTCCAGAGGGAACCATAGATTCAACTGGAATGATGTAACCACTCAAGCCCCAACCACGACGCCCATCAACGTTCCTACGGCAGCGACCAGTCGCATGCCGCCCCCACCTGTGCCTACCCTGTCCCCATGGTATGACGGTTTCTAAAGCTGGTTTGGCTATCATTAGAAACAAATTAATAAACGACTGATACTTCAATTACTACTTAATTTCTTTTCGAGTTATAACCTGATTTATTGAAAATTTCGTTGTAAATATACTGCATAACTAACATGATCACTAATAATGGATAATAACCTAATCATTTTGCAATGAATTGATTGTAGTGTTTGTGGTGTTTCTTGAAAATTATTCTTCATCTTAAACTATTCCTCAAAAAATTAAAATCGCTGATATCATTACGAAATGATCATAAGTACCTATGAATCTTATGATACGTATGGAAACCAAAGTCCCCAACGAACACCGATTGTTGATAATCAATGTCTCTAGAGTCCGTCTAAGCTAACTTTGCACCGACTTAAGAAGAACAACGTGAAGGAGTGTCATTACAAACGTCATATTTGCATAGAAATTTGACATTAATGATGGTATTGCCAAACTTTGTCATTGCAATTGCCTTGAAGAGTTCGCTTGGCCTAACTCTAATGCTCAAATATTACGTCAAAAGCGATAGAAATAAAGACAATCATTTCTCAGTTTTTCCACGTTCTCGTTAAATGGGGCAGTGTTTAGAGTTTAATTTTTTTTTCAATACAACAGTTACATTGAAAAAAAAATGCCAGTTTGAAGCTATATAAATAGCTTCAAACTGGCATACAGATACAACAAACGCCCGTTATTAATGTTGCAATTCATTGAAAATGAGGGTTGGGAAAAATATCTACCGCAGGGAAGCCTAACTTCGCCATTGGTGCTCAACTTCCCCCTTCTACAATTTTAAAGCAATATTTTTAACAAGAAATAGATATTCCTTGAATTCACAATAAAATGAGTTACAAAAAAAAGTAAAAACGTTAAAAAATTATAATATATAAAATATCGTAGATACTCGTATATTAGCCACCCGACCAGTTCACTATACATTTTTAACCGACTTCCATTTCATAGAAGGAGGAGGTTCTGTATTCGGTTGTGGCTATTTATTTTTTTTCTATGTACGTTCACCGATTACTCCGACATCCGTAGTCCGATTTGAGTAATTCTTTTTTTGTTTGAAAGGAGCTACCTCCGAGTTGGTCCCATTTTAATTTGGTTCTGTTCTGATGATGGGATCCATGAGGAATTGAGGGAACTCCTCAATTTTTAAAGGCACATGTATGGTGATTTGGGTGTTTTCTTAAGCAACTCGAGCATTTTCTCCCGAAAATCACCACTTTGATGAAGTGGACCTGATGATGATGATTGTTTTGATGATAATGATGATGATTTTTTTAAATGTAGTGTTCAGCGATTACTCCGGCACCTGTGATCCGATTTGAGTAATTCTTTTTTTGTTTGGAAGGAGTTGCCTCCAAGATGTTTCTGTATTATTTTTGGTTCTGGTCTGATGATGGAATCCATGAGGGATTGAGGGAACTCCTCAGTTTTTAAAGGCACGTGTAAAGTGATTTCGGTGTTTTCTAAAGTTACTCGAGCGGTTTTCGGAAGCAAATCCGAAAACCGCCAATTTGATGTAGTACAAGTGTAGCCTTACCACGAGTTTGACATTGACATATTCGCTAAGTTAGCGACGCTAACGTCTTCCTAACTTACTTTCTATGCATCTCGCTCGCACTAATATGCCAGTACGAGCGAGATGCAAAGAAAGTAAATTACACACGCTAGCGAATAAATCAATGTCAAACTCTTGGTAAGCTGGTAAGGCTACTGATCGGGGTTTAGGGTTAGGAGTTAAGGGGTCGGGGAATGGCGGTTGAAGGGCTGCTGGTTCGAGGGGTTCATGGATCAGGGGTTGATGCGTTGTGAGGTAGAGTGAGCGGGGGTTGAGGGATTGGGCCAGTGGTGGGGCGGAGGATGGATTTAGTGTAGTGACAGGAATTATAATTTCCCAGACGGCCTCGAGAAAATTCCTGATTACATATTTATTAAAGAAGGTACACGAATTTAGTGTTAATCATGATGTTGTTTTTCATTCATGCGTCGCGCTCTTAACAATGCGTTAAAACTAAAAATGGAAAAATAAAAACTTTTTGCAAAAAAAAGAAAACCGACTTCAAAAAGGATGAAATAAAATATTATCCTTTTTAAGTCTATGCGTTACCAACTGATATGTTTGAAGTCGGTGCCAAGCCAAGTAGTAACAATACCCGTCAAAAATAATCAGATTTATGACTATAAATCCCAATAGAACTGTACTAATAACTATTGTAAATGTGTAAGTAATTCTGTCTGCCTCTTTGTCGCCTTTTCATGGCTAAACAACTGAACCGTTTTAGGTGAAATTTGGCAAGAACGTAAATTCCTTGAATTGTTTTATATTTTGAAATGTAGTCCTCTGAATAAGGGACGGGGACGGGAAATAACTCAGTCCCAATCCCACGCTTGCGTGCCGACAAACATGGTACTGTACCAAGAAGGTTTGATCGTGTGTTCTGAGGTGTGTTCTTAGGTACAGTCGACGTCAAATATATGTTTATACTTTTGCACCTTACTCCTTTGTAATAAGACGAAAAGTGTAAAGATATTTTTAACGTCGACTGTATCTACAGAAAGTATGTTCATTGTCGTCGTGTAAGGCAATCCAACGTACATCCTTATCGAATCGCACCAAAATCATGGTATGCTTCAAAAGTTGGCTTGGCACCGACTTCAAACATATCAGTTGGTAACGCATAGACTTAAAAAGGATAATATTTTATTTCATCCTTTTTGAAGTCGGTTTTCTTTTTTTTGCAAAAAGTTTTTATTTATTATGAAAATGACACTAAAACTTATTCCAAATCCTAAAAGTTTTGAATACGCACATGAATCCCATGGGACAATTTATAGCGGATTTAATTACCTTAGTTGTTACAGTTAGTTGTATTTTATAAAATTGTTGATGTATTATTATTATTTTTGCTTGAATTTGAATTCAATGTTGACGTGTAAAAGTACCCTTGTGGCCTATTTGCTGAATAAATGTTGAAGTTGGAAGTTTGACTTAACTAGGGGAAGTTATGTACTAAAGGCGATCTTAGGATAGGTACCTACGCGTTTTTGCCAACTTATATTTTCAATGAACTGCAGAGTTAGTATAAAATAACAAGTAAAAAAATTAATAAAAAAACATAGTCATGTAAAAGCTGCAATTTTATTCCAATAATAATTTTCCCACATTATCATAAATCGGCGGATCATCATAAATCATTAAAGCTTCGTTGGGTCGACGATCAAAGGAGTATACCCAGGGTAGTACGATGGCACCAAAACCTTACCATTCGATGAAGGGAAGAAACCGCTGATGAAAGGGAGATTTGGCAAATTGAAACTCGGTAATGAGTTGATCCAGTTGGTAAAATAGGAAAGAGGCTTGCTGGTATCCAGTTTGACCACAACAGGCTTAGTGTCCTCAAGTTTAGGGAGTTCAGGGGCTTCTGGTAGCTCTTTCAATTCTTTAGGCTCTTCCTTTAGCTCATCGCCTTCCTTAAACTCCGGTTCGATCATCAGGGTTCTCAGAGGAAGAATTGGCGACGGGTAAGTAATGTAAGGAGACACCAGTACACGGGTCTCCTCTGGAATGATCGTTTCTTCCGGAATGGCTGGAGCAGCCAAAGCGGTTCCAACGAGGCACAGAGCTAGGAGAAACATCTGAAAAATAGCCGTAATTTTAATCTTACAAGCATCAATCAACCAAATTATTTGTACTGCTAGACCCTCGAAGCCTGCCTCAGTGGTTTTCGCAGTCTTAGATCAAGGGTCAGGCAGGGGTATAAGTAGAAGGCCTAACTATCCATTATGCCCGATGCGATGTCACTTATATTTGACGATTCAACAGGCATTTTGGTCAGCTTAGTGATTCTCTGATTGGTGATGGTACAAAAGTTATTTTAGTATTAATAGTTATTTTTAATTTTTTTAACTCACCTTGACTTTTGTACAGCTGAATCTGCTATGAATGTCTTGAGAAAGATATCTACGCTTTATATACAGAACAAATCAATAAAAATAATTATAAAACAATAAATATGAAATTAATACATTCTAGCTTTCTTATTCTGCGGTAAAAGATATTTATATATTAACTGCTTTTTAAGACTAATGACACACGCACAACCACAACATGATGAGATTTAGATTGCTTCAATTAATGATGTATTTTCTACTAAACATTAATAGCAAAGTAAATAAGCCAGTAGATATTTGTTTTACAATGGAGGAACACGGTCTTGTAAAAATCAGCTTTTTATATTTCCTTACACGATGGGAAGAAGTTGATAAGTGGCGAGAAAAAAATGGAAGAAAATTTAGCTTTATGTAATTTTATTTTAAGTTAAAATTTCTTCAATATAATATCTCGAGTTATCAACTTCTTCCCGCCGTGTACGGATTTATACCATGTTGGTCACAAACAAGTGATCAGCGTACGAACCACCTAATCCCCATTTCATAAAAATAAATAAATAGGTGGTACAAAATGTCAAATTATGATTTTACAAGTGTAAATCCGTAACTCGTAGATGTTTTTTCCTCTTGAGGTACGGAACCCTTAAATTGTAAAAGATTATGTGTCATTACTTGTTGATACTTTTAACGCCTTTTAACAGAGTGGATTTTCAGAAACGCTAAAATAGTATTGTTGTATCGTGTTTATTTACGAAGTTTTAATTCCACTACTAGAAAAAAGTTCGATCCCGATTACACATTTTCGACCTTAAGGAAGTTTTGTAATTTTTCATGAGGAAATTGAGTAAGATATATACGGGCAATATTACTTATCTATAACTTTTTATTCATATAGTTAATTAAGTACTTGTTTTTCATTTCAGCCCCTAATTACTTGTTATTAATTTAAGCCCCAATTTTACCCCATATGGGGATTATGGGGTGAATTTTGAAATATCGTGAAAGTACTTTTTATATCTTTTGAAGAAGCGTCCCTCTCTAAACTTACTTATGTAAAATAAATTTTCTATTACGCGATATCCATACAAAACTACAACTTCAAATGCCGATCCCCCTTGCCCTTAGGAATTTAATTTCTAAAAATCCCTTCTTAGTAATAGGTACATCAGATTTCTATTTAGGGTCATTTGGTGTGAGCTGGGTCTTGATTTAAGTGAGGATTTATACATATTATAGGAAATTCTTAACTTTGAGGTTCTTACTCTTTACGTTATAAATAATTTAAGATTGCGTTGTGTGGGGCTGATTTGTGGTATGCTTAGTAAGTCAGTAATACCTAGTTGAATAGAATAGTATTATTTCTAACGAGATATTGTGATTTTGCCAATAGTTTTAGGCAGAAATGGGTCTCTTCGCCCGGATTAAGCACTACTTTACATATTATATTTCGAATACAAGAGGAAATAAATAGGTAGGTAGCTACATGTGTATTTTACAAAACATTATTTAAGCATTATTTACATGAGTCTATACTCTGATACACCCAGCTTATTCTACAAGGACTTTTGTGTTTTAGTGTAAGTATTTCTCGAGATAATATTCGCTAAATAAATTAAGAACCTAAAAGGATATATGGATGGGATTTATGGGATCGGCAATTAAATATCATAAAGGAAATGATAATGCAACTTCATGTTGAATGGAACTTTTATTGTTAATCTGAATAAAGCTTATGCTTTCAACTTTCAAAGTAGATATATGTTTTAATTATTTATAAAATAATATCTACACTGAAAGTTGCGAATTATAGATTACTTCGAAACAAATATCATCAAAATATCATTTAGAGCATAAAAACATAAATAAATAATAATATTCCAGCAGGCGTTCTATACGTATACGACATCAAACTTGTCTTAAAGGGCTTATTCGATGTTGGCTTTGGACCCCAAGCATGCCTCCCAACTCCTAAAGGTCCGGGACCCCATGGGCCCAAGATTATATGGAAATACGTAATAATATATGTATGTATGTATGTAAACACTTTATTGTACATAAGACAGGTTAAATTACAATGGAACAAAAAATATATATAATGTACAAAGGCGAACTTATCAATATAAGGGATCTCTTCCAGTCAACCTTTGAGCAATTGAGAGTAAATTAAAACAAACATGATAGACAAACGAACACTATGTACAAAAAAGTAAACTATGGTTCAATTATTACACAAGTAAATAATTAAAACCTATAGCCTATAATATAATAATATATACCTACATATTATACACATATTATATTACATACATACACATTATACACATATTATTTTATATATTTAATTTAATTTCGTTTTTAAAGTTCAGTAAAAATCATAAATTAGGTAGTAGATGCGAACTGCACTAATAAGAAAGCAGATATTATATTCCTGCTACTTTTGTATGGAGCTAAAACCTGAACGAAAGTAGGTGTGCCAACACATAGAAGGCCGTTTACACTCTTTTTTCATTTTTCATGCGTTGCCTTCGTAATATCATTGAAAGGATGACTTACGGCGCGATTCGGGAAATGAATTAGAGATTATCTAGACACGATATAGTAAAGATATGTTACGTCCCACGGGTAAAGGTACCTTATGGCGGTTAGCGCTTACGCTATTATTAACGCCGCTCCTATATTGCGACGTAAGCGCCAGCCGCCATAAGGTACCTTTTTCCGTGGAACGTCACATATCTTCACTATTTCATATCTGGTGAATCTCTCATTCATTTCCCGAATCGCGGTGCAAGAGGCCATAAGGTACCTTTTGCAGTGGAACGTCACATATCTTTACTATTTCATATCTGGTGAATCTCTCATTCATTTCCCGAATCGCGGTGCAAGAGGCCATAAGGTACCTTTTTCCGTGGAACGTCACATATCTTCACTATTTCATATCTGGTGAATCTCTCATTCATTTCCCGAATCGCGGTGCAAGAGGCCATAAGGTACCTTTTGCAGTGGAACGTCACATATCTTTACTATTTCATATCTAGTGAGTCTCTAATTCATTTCCCGAATTGAGCCGTTAGGAATGTAATAAATAATATATCATCACATTAATAAGAAATTAAGTATTAGTAAAGTTATGTTTATTGGCTCCAACCGTATATTAACTTTTAGTAGGTAGGTATCATCCTGCGGTATGCTGATTCTCACCACAATCTAAATTCGTATCCATAATTGATTTTTAATTACCAATTAATAGTGTACTCAGAACACTATTTGGTTATTATTTTATAGTGCAAGTCAATTCAATTCAATTTAGATAATTATTAAGTTTTCTTTTTTGAAAATTTATTTTTTATTTTTTAAAACCATAAATTATTAAGTTAAAATATGCTAGGTTGTAAGTACTCATAATACACTCACGAGAAAAAAACGGATTCCATTCTATACGGAAATGCTATTCAAACATTAGTGACTCGTTTTCATTGCTCGTGTAATTTTCGTAAAAAAAATAAGACAGTCAATTTGTACTAAAGTTTCAGTCGTTTTATTTCACAGCTGTTAACCACACACTACATAACAATTTTATTTAAGGCTTAGGTGCCTCAACGATCACAGCACCGGGGTACCCAGTATAGTACATTGGAGTATACAAAATCTTAGTAGGTTTGTTGCTAGAACTGAACCAGTTGCTTATGTAAGATGGGATGCTGCTGAAGCTAGGGAAGGCGTTGATGAAGTTGGAGATGAAAGATGGAGGCTTGGGGACTTCCAGGTTGATCAGGACGGGCTCAGGCTTGGTCTCAAGTTTGGGGAATTCTGGGGCTTTTGGGGGCTCAGGTAGGGGTTTTTTTGGTTCTTCTAGTAATTCTTCTTTAGGCTCTTCAATCTCAGGAAGTTCTTCCTTTGGCTCTTCATAGGGTTCAGGGAGTTCTTCTTTCGGTTCTTCAATCAGCTCAGGGAGCTCTTCTTTCGGCTCTTCAATCAACTCAGAGAGCTCTTCCTTTGACTCTTTATACGGTTCAGGGAGCTCTTCTTTCGGTTCTTCAATTAGCTCAGGGAGCTCTTCTTTCGGTTCTTCAATTAGCTCAGGGAGCTCTTCTTTCGGTTCTTCAATTAGCTCAGGGAGCTCTTCCTTCGGCTCTTCAATTAGCTCAGGGAGCTCTTCTTTCGGCTCTTCAATTAGCTCAGGGAGCTCTTCTTTCGGCTCTTCAATCAGCTCAGGGAGCTCTTCTTTCGGCTCTTCATACGGCTCCTCCTCCTTAGGCTCTGGTTCGATCCTCATGTCCAGGGTTCTCATCATCATGGAAAGTGTTGGGTCCGGGTAATTGATGTATGGGGATGACAGTATGCGGAACTCCTCTGGTATTAGTGGTGCTGCTGGGATAGCTGGAGCAGCCAGAGCGGTTGCGACTAGGCATAGAGCTGCTAAGAGAATCATCTGAAAAAAAAACATATTTTTTAAACTCAATAAAAGAAAATTATTGTTACAATTGTGTCCTCTACCCTTAGATTGTCTGGATTTCAATCTTTTTTTAAGCGATAAATTGGCCATTATGTTACATCTACTTTTAAGGTTTGTGCAATAAAGGGAAATATTTTTTTACTCGTAATAATAATTATTTATTTTACAGATCTTACCTTAACTTTGGTACAGTTGAAACTGTAATGAAGTTATTGAGAAAAACACATCTTATATACAGATAAAAATTGTAGGCATAATTATTAAACCCATTCGAAATTAATAAAAACTAACAGTTTGTAATTTGGTTGCATACTTTTGCGGTTAGAGGCACAACACATTACAGCTCATATTAATCCATTAGGATTGATGAAATTTGTATAGCTGCAACTATTAATAGGTAGCTTTTTAATTCGTTATATTACATAAATACAACCGACTAAGTGGCAGTCGTTTTAGTGCTCATAAAGTTCTGTATTAAGTAGGTAACAGCCTAGGTACTGATCTTTGTAACAGTTCAAAATTATGAAATAAATTCTTTCTTTTTATAGGTATGGGAGGCAAACAAGCAGAGTAATTGCCTGACAATAAGCAATTGCCGTAAGATAATTAATTATATGCATATTAGACTAGGAATCCTCTAGACCGAGTTTAGAGCAATTATTTCATGCAACTGATGATGCCAAAAATGCGGGGGTGCGCGGGACGAGGTGAGCGAAGTGCCGTGCCGTGATTGGTCCGTTCAAAGACACGAACGTCACACAAAGACACTTTCGACTCGAACATGGAGTAAAATTACCGTATGCGTGGCAGAGGGGGTAGCGCGACTATACTCGGTCTAGAGGAGTCCTAGTCTATGATTATATGTGATAGACCACCTCTCCTCTTTGTTTCATATTTGTCTATTGCAAAACTTATCTAGTGACCTATGTACATTTATATTATACAAAAGTGGTAATATAATTAATACCTGCCGTTGTATTAAATTGAATAGGTCCCAGAGTTCCATTCTGTTGAATTGCTATATATAAGTAATTACTAACTAGTTAAGAATTTAGGATATTCTATTGGCTTTTCAGTTAATAATTGATTATAAATAAATTTAATATAAATTAGCAAAGATTAATACGAAAACACAGTAATCATTTTATATAATACGCCTTGCGATACGGGCAAGGCAGGCAATAGCAGAAAATTACATTGCTGTATTGAATCTACAGGAAATCAATTTATGCTGTTAAATTTGAGACCTGTTGTTTATCAAGTTGTGTTTTTTACATGTATTTTCTCATCGATATTTTATTTTGAACAACATTAAAATGTTTTTCATCAATAATGTATTGCTTTCAATGTAAACAAAGTCTGCATTATCTCGACAACCTAGTATCTTCATCGACGTTTATTTACGTTGAAAACGACACATAACGATCCTGTGTCTGATTTATCCACTTGTTTCTGCTATAATTATTGACATACGATATAGGATAATGCACATAAAAGACTGGCAAAAGTTACTAAGTATTATAAGAGTTTCTGAAATCAAATATTACCAATAAGTTTATGGTAACGCATAATACATACTTCATTTTAATTCAAGTAATAAAACCACAACTTACAACTAGAAAGTAGTTTTTATTGAACTAACATGAATTTTATTCCATAATAATTCAAGCTAAATAGGTACAGAATACAGATACAAATTAAAAAACACAATTTTACACTAAATTATTGTGAATGTTAATTAATGTTAATTATTTTATGGTTTAGGAACCTGAAAAACTAAACCACCTGGATGAATTGTATAATAAGATCTGTACACGCTCTTAGGATTCTTAGGATTGTTATAAGTGAAAGAAGGGAAGAAATTCAAGTTGTTTACTAAAGGAGGAAGTGTTATATTGGGCAACGAGAAGGAGGGTAATGAAGACGTGGATGGTAACATGGATGATAATAATGATACGGATGGTAAGGAGGGTAATGAGGGCAAAAAGGAGAATAAGGATGGTAATGAAGGTAAAAAGGAAAACCAATCAGATATGCCGCGATTTCTTTGGCAGACAGCTATTAAATTCGCAGGCTTTGAATCTCCATTTGTTTTTTTTGCTTCTGGTACCAATTCTTTGTAAGTAAATTGCTGATTTTCTATATCCATAGTAACAGGAACGAATTGGGCTGAATATGTTATGGATATGTATGGAGGTGCTGCTATAAAGGACTCGGCTGTGGCTAGTTCCTCGAACATGGTTGGAGCTCCCATCGCAATTCCATAGAGACATAGAGTCAAGAGTAACATCTGGAATAACGTAAATAAATAAATAATGTATTTGAATTTTAAACCGATTAAAATAACAAGATTATGACGAAACTCGAAGTAATTATTGAGACATTACCTTAACGTGGGTGCAGATGAACACGCAATGAATTTGTAGATAAGTGACACTTTAACTTATAGTTGGCTCATTTGATTACATTTTACTTAGTAAGGAAATTACCAATAATAAATCAGTCTACTAATAGGTACTAGTTTTCATTTCTGCTTAACCAATAGGGCATTTGACGTAAAATGTACATAATAATATTTCCTATAAGCCTCACGCTTATTTCGTTACTATTTTTATGTTTTTTTAATGATATAGGAGGCAAACGAGCACACGTATCGCCTGATGGTAAGCAATTACCATTGCCCATGAACACTTGCAATGCAACACTAGAGAGGTTACAAGTGCCTTGTCGGCCTCAAATGTGGGAGTAGACTCTATTCTTGAAGGTTTTAAGGTCGTATTGGTCCGGAAATACCGCGGGCGATAGATTCCACAGTTTAGATATGTGTGTTTTTGTATAAATAGGGGTGACTTAATAAATTTTTTAATACAGCTTATGATTTAGAGTAAAAAAACAATATTGAAACTAAACACTTTTATTCACTGAATTACCTTTCAAAATTCGAACCCGTAAAATAAAATTTAGTAAATTTAACGTCTTCAAACGGTTTTGAATTCGAAAAGCAAAATCAAGCGGTCGACTCCTCAACTTTGTATCCGTCAAGACCAGCGCTGTATTTGGTGATGTGGGTCTTGCCGTCGTCACCGATGTACGAGGTCTCGCCCTCCGTGATCAGGACATGTCCACCGCTGGGGGAGGGAATCAAGCGACCTCGCTCGGAGACAACCGTGCCCTCAGCCGTGACGTAACGGAGCGCATACTGCCCGAATTCGTCGTGGATCTCCTCGTGTTGGAGGGCGGGGAGCGCGCGACGGGCCGCCGCGGCCTCGAGAGGACTACGAGGGACTCCCATGGCAAGGGAGACGGCCACGAGGCATGACAGGATGATGAACTGTAAAGTATAGACAACATTTTACATATCAGAATAGTCGCTAAGAAAGCATTGTAACTGAAATAATATGCCAAACGCTGACGTTACTCTCACGTTTGAGTACATTTTCTAAGTTTCGTTAGGTACCTAAATGTTCCGTGAGCAAAGTTGTGTACGGAAAATTAATACTTACGGTGTTCATGTTGAATGATCGGTTAACTCAAAGCCGACTGGTGACAAATACAAAGTAAACGTTAGCTTAAATACAAAAATAATAATATGTCATAATCTGCTAATTACGAACTCGAATTTCGACTAAACATCCGCATTATTGCAAAGGTTACTATTCTGATTCAAACAATAACTTGAAATTAGGGTTCTGTGCAAGTTACCTTGTATACCGAATGTGTCTTGATTTTTATTTGACTTCACATCTGTAGGTAACTAAAAGTTTTTACAAAAATTAAACCTGATTACAAGTTGGCCTAAAAATATGTTGTCAAAATTACTGCGGCATATTACCTACTTACCTGATAATTTTAATAAACTGCAATTGCATTTGACTATCAAATCTAAATGAAAATATTTTGAAGATAGTTTGATGTTTTGTTTTAATTAAATGCTAGTTTAGATTTTTTTGCATGTAAAAGAAGTGTAAGTAGAAACTACATATATTCCTAATTTTTTTAAAGAAATTTATTTAGTCAACGTATTTTATTCGCACAAATAGGTAACTTCTGGTTATTATATATTAGGTTATTAGATTTATTTAGGACTCTTACTTACGCTACGTCTTACGTAGGCGAACAACGCGCGAACGCGGCGCGGCGCGGCGCGGCGAAAGCGGCCGCCGCCGCGCCGCGCCGCGCCGCGCCGCGCCGCCTGACATTCGCGTGCAAATCGCGCCGCACCGCGTTCGCAACGAGATCGCTTACGTAGGACACTTCTATGGGCATCAAAGGATTGATTTCGCCGCGCCGCGCCGCGCCGCGTTCGCGCGTTGTTCGCCTACGTAAGACGTAGCGTTAGCATTAAGTTAAATATTGATAGTCAAATTCCCAGGAGCCAGATATTGTCTGATAGAACGGTTTTCAAAATAAATAGGTACGAGGTACCAACTTTTAATTTTCCTTCGTACGGAACCCTTTTTCTCCAGACGTACTTACATAATATTCAAGATCTAGTGTAATACGTTAATATACTTGTTAAGTACCTTAGTTATTAATCGCATATCTTGCATTGTATACACATAACGGAAACGTTAGGTTTTAAATAG
Organism: Cydia fagiglandana; assembly: GCF_963556715.1. Classification (NCBI taxonomy): domain Eukaryota; kingdom Metazoa; phylum Arthropoda; class Insecta; order Lepidoptera; family Tortricidae; genus Cydia; species Cydia fagiglandana. Next base: position 19,909,640 of record NC_085938.1, read on the forward strand.
TGATTAGCGTGAAACTATTGATGAATAATTAGCGCACAGGTTTGACGTGCTATTCCGAATTTCCCAAGAAACGGGAACTACTAAAAGTAATGTAGATATAAATTTGGGTACTTAGTTTCATCAATCATTACTTAGTTTTTGCAGTCTGTCATCAAACTACTGTGATCATGGTAAGTTCCTGTTTTGAATTGAAAAAAATAAATACCTACCTATTTACTCTTTGACTTATACAATCTAAAACAAGTATGATGCCTAATAGGCATATTACAATTGAATACAGATACATTTTTCGCATTAATCCCGCTGTATCCTCCCTCAACTAAGTTTATTATTATTTCTTCCAGATTGCAAAAACAGTATTACTGTTTGTCTTTGGAGCGACCATATCGTCGGCCCAATTCATGCCAAGACTGCCAAGGCCCACACCTTACGATATGTCCCTAATGCCATATCTGCGCTCAAATGGCTGCCCCTCCGGCCCTGCTTTAGCGCCCGTCATCTGTCAATTCATGCTGCCAAACCTGGCACTCATCAAGCCACAGCTAATCAAGCCTTCAACTTACATCCCGCCGCTAGTCGTCGAGAAATGTGACAAGCCTGAATTGGAAATCCAATTGCCAGCACGTGACCCTATAGTGATCCCAGAAGCGCCTATACTACCACCAATCACGGTCCCGCAATTCCCGGTACCTATGATTCCAGAGCCTATCCCACCGATGCCTATTGTGGAGCCCTATGAACCTGCTCCAATCGCGATTTCGTCGGCTGTAAGCGTTCCTGTTGCGCCTGTGTTGCCGCCGCTAGCGATGCCTGTTTTTCCTGAGATTATTGAGTATCATGGAGCTGATATGTCAGAGGCGGTGGGGAATGGGATCGACTATCAACCTCTGCTGGTTCCAGAGGCTCCGGCGGTTGTATTTCCTGAGGCCATTCCTGGATCAATTATTAAGCCTTTAACCATCCCGCCTGCCCCTGTGCTCCCCCCAGCGCCACTCCCGGAAATTCCTGTCCGCGTAGAAATCCCTGCACCGATAGCGCCGTCGATGGTCATTGAAGAACCTTGCATTACAGACGTAATACCTAAACCTGTACCAATTCCGATTGTTCCTATGCCACTACCAGAACCTGTGCCAATGCCTATCGTTCCTATCCCTGAACCAACCATAGTTGCTGATCCTTGCGAGCCTGCACCAGTGGTGAAATTGCCTGTACGTCCAGCAATCACGATGCCTGCCTTCCCTGCACCAGCGCCAGTCTTGTTCCCTGCTCACAATGTTTTCGTGAACGCGTACAATCCGTACATGCATCGGATTTAAAGTCCCAGTTTAAGATTAATAAATTGAAAAGTGAAATGCTTATTTTTTTAATTTGGTTACCTACCTTTACTTTTAAGCACATATGATTAAAGTTCATTTTCAACGGTGTACCTACTTTCGTTTGGGCCAAATACCTTTTGCCAAATTTCACTTCCCAACAAACTTATCGCAATACTTAGTTTCATTTCCCAAAGGAACCTTTAGCAAAGCTACACTTCGCATATAATTTATTTGGTCAAATTATCATTTGGCATGATTTTACTTTGTCAAATGTTATTAGGACAAAAATTTATTTAGCAAACGTTTTGGTTGGACTGTAGCAAAAGGTGGGACTTAGAATTTTATTCGACAAAGTGGTGTCATTATGACACTATTTTTAAATGATTGTAATGTGTAGATCACACCAAACTAAGCATCTTTTATTTTATTGAAAAAACTTTTCTCTACAACAAAAAATGCCCGAATTGGACGCCTCCAAAGATTGATGTTTTAAAAGGGAGCAATTTTCATCGAGAGTGGTGTCATTCGAACATATATTTTAAATCATTGTAAAGTATAGAACACGTCAAAATAGGCTCCTTTTACATGGAAAACTTTTTTCTAAAATTGAAAATGGCGGCGATAGAGCGTTTTACATAACACTCGTTTAAGGCAGGTCGGTGTTATAGGTACGACGACGAGCGAAGCGAGGAGGAGTGTTAGGTAGAACTGCGACCTTAAAACGCGCGAGCCGAACTTTTTCCTCGCAAGTGTGTTGAAAACGTCGTATGAAACACGACACTGCACACATGGGCTTTCTTAATTGCGCGCTCGCTTGCTGCTCGCGCACTATATCGCCTCGTGTGTAATGACCACCGTAGCACATGACACTTGTATCACAATGTACTATTATTTTGAAATTAAAGGAAACAAAGGAAATGCAACTCTGTTTTGAAATTGAAAAAGATTTATTAAATCCCATTGAAGTAGTTAGCATTTTCTTGTAGGGATTTTGTTGGGCCTTTGTTTACGTATTAGTTGGGCAACCGTTATATTTGGCCGTACGATTTGCTGGAGGGCCCTCGACAAAGGCCCTCCCGAAGATTCCCAACAGAGGGCCAAAAGAGTAATTTTTTCGTTGGGCCTATTTAAATAAATCATACAATTATTCAACGGTGGTGGTTTTGGTTGGGCCGTGGTTGGGCCTATACACATTTGTTTGATGGTTGGTTAATTGTTACATTTGGCCGTACGATTTGCTGGAGGGCCCTCGACAAAGGCCCTCCCGAAGATTCCCAACAGAGGGCCATTAGAGTAATTTTTTCGTTGGGCCTATTTAAATAAATCATACAATTATTCAACGGTGTTGGTTCTGGTTGGGCCTATACACATTTGTTTGATGGTTGGTTAATTGTTACATTTGGCCGTATGGCTTGCTGTAGGGCCAACTGCAAAAAAATAAAAAAGGGCAATTTTTTCGTTGTGCTTCTGTTTGCAAATTCAACAATTACCCAACGGCAAGTCAGTTAGGTCGGTAGGTAGTCGTGCACCAGGTTGAAGGCCCAACACAGCTTGTCCCACAAAGGGCCAACATTGTAACTTTAACGTTGGGCCTTGTGTAGGATTCTTACAATACTACCGTAGGTAAATAGTTGTGTAATTTATAGTGTGCCTACAGTCTAATTATGTAATGGGCTTTTGTTTACGAGTCCTACAGTTACCCTACGAAGTAAGTGGTTGTGTAATACGACGTTGGGCCTTTGCTGATAAATACCTATTACAATTACACTACGGTAGGCATTGGTTGTATCCACATGAAGGCCCTAGGCAGCAGTTGTTGTTAATCTTCTCTGTATCGTTTCAATTTTAGTATATGTACTGCCGAAGCAAGTACACTTACTATATACTCTAATTTGTATATATACTAACCGCACTTCGAAACTTCGTAAGCGAGATTTATGTTTTTTTGAGATTTAAATTGAGAAAATGTTGGTAAAATACAATTTTTTAAATATATGTATAAATTTTATAGTCAAAGCTATTAGATTTATAAGTTACTTTTTAAAAATATTATGATTATATCCGGAATAATCGAGAAAATAACTATAACTTCGATGTTTGGAGACAGTAACGCCATCTAGTGACGCCACAAGCAAACTCAACTGGTATTGTTGGGCATCAGTACCACAGCCAATGTTGGTCAATGCGATATTTGTGCTCACTGGGCCAACGAATGTTATCGTTGTTTAGCCACCGGTACCAAAATACACAAAGGCCCATTGTTAGGCGTCAGTGCCACAGCCAATGTTGGTAAATACGATATTTGTCATCATTGGGCCATCGGATGATATCTTTGACTAGCCAACGTTACCAAAATACACAAAGGCCCATTATTGGGCATCCGTGCCACAGCCAATGTTGTTAAATGCGGTATTCGTCACCATTGGGCCAACGAATGTTATCGTTGTTTAGCGAACGGTAGCAAAATACACAAAGGCCCATTGTTGGGCCTCAATGCTGCAGCCAATGTTGGTAAATGCGATATTTGTTGTCATTGGGCCATCGTATGATATCGTTGATTAGCCAACGTTACCAAAATAAACAAAGGCCCATTGTTGGGCATCAGTGCCACAGCCAATGTTGGTAAATGCGATATTTGTCATCATTGGGCCATCGGATGATATCGTTGATTAGCCAACGTTACCAAAATAAACAAAGGCCCATTGTTGGGCATCAGTGCCACAGCCAATGTTGGTAAATGCGATTTTTGTCATCCTTGGGCCATGGGATGATATCGTTGATTAGCCAACGTTACCAAAATACACAAAGACCCATTGTTGGGCATCAATGCTACAGCCAATGTTGGTAAATGCGATATTTGTCGTTATTGGGCCATCGGATGATATCGTTGATTAGCCAACGTTACCAAAATAAACAAAGGCCCGTTGTTGGGCATCAATGCTACAGCCAATGTTGGTAAATGCGATATTTGTCGTCATTGGGCCATCGGATGATATCGTTGATTAGCCAACGTTACCAAAATAAACAAAGGCCCATTGTTGGGCATCAGTGCCACAGCCAATGTTGGTAAATGCGATATTTGTCATCATTGGGCCATCGGATGATATCGTTGACTAGCCAACGTTACCAAAATACACAAAGGCCCATTGTTGGGCATCAATGCTACAGCCAATGTTGGTAAATGCGATATTTGTCATCATTGGGCCATCGGATGATATCGTCGATTAGCCAACGTTACCAAAATAAACAAAGGCCCATTGTTGGGCATCAGTGCCACAGCCAATCTTGGTAAATGCGATATTTGTCATCATTGGGCCATCGGATGATAACGTTGTTTAGCGAACGGTAGCAAAATACACAAAGGCCCATTGTTGAGCATCACTGCCACTGCCAATGTTGGTAAATGCGATATTTGTCGTCATTGGGCCATCGGATGATATCGTTGATTAGCCAACGTTACCAAAATAAACAAAGGCCCATTGTTGGGCATCAGTGCCACAGCCAATGTTGGTAAATGCGATATTTGTCATCATTGGGCCATCGGATGATATCGTTGACTAGCCAACGTTACCAAAATACACAAAGGCCCATTGTTGGGCATCAATGCTACAGCCAATGTTGGTAAATGCGATATTTGTCATCATTGGGCCATCGGATGATATCGTCGATTAGCCAACGTTACCAAAATAAACAAAGGCCCATTGTTGGGCATCAGTGCCACAGCCAATCTTGGTAAATGCGATATTTGTCATCATTGGGCCATCGGATGATAACGTTGTTTAGCGAACGGTAGCAAAATACACAAAGGCCCATTGTTGAGCATCACTGCCACTGCCAATGTTGGTAAATGCGATATATGTCATCATTGGGCCAACGAATATTATCGTTGTTTAGCCAACGGTACCAAAATACACAAAGGCCCATTGTTGGGCATTTGTGTCACAGCGAATGTTGGTAAATGCGATGGTGGGCCAATACAAAATTAATGTTGGCTACGGAACGAACCTCATCCCAACGTTTTCCCTACCGTTGGCACCGTGGGCCCCAACGAAAATGCTACTAGGTAGTATACAGATACCATCAAATATATCGTCTCTATTGTCAAGGCGTGAAATTGTTTGTTCAGATATTTTTAAGCACCTTGGCTACTGCAATAATATCTAATCGCTCTAATCTGTCGGTTGTACTATGGCTTATGGAACTTAGGAGACTGTGATGAAGCAGATATGATTTTTAGGGTTCCGTACCCAAAGGGTAAAACGGGACCCTATTACTAAGACTTCGCTGTCCGTCCGTCCGTCCGTCCGTCCGTCCGTCCGTCTGTCTGTCACCAGGCTGTATCTCACGAACCGTTGCTAAGCTAGACAGTTGAAATTTTCACAGATGATGTATTTCTGTTGCCGCTATAACAACAAATACTAAAAACAGACTAAAATAAAGATTTAAGTGGGGCTCCCATACAGCAAACGTGATTTTTGACCAAAGTTAAGCAACGTCGGGCGTGGTCAGTACTTGGATGGGTGACCGTTTTCTTTTTGCATTTCTTTCCGGTTATTTTTTTTGCTTTATGGTACGGAACCCTTCGTGCGCGAGTCCGACTCGCACTTGCCCGGTTTTTATTTACTGAGGTAATCAGTAATTAGTACCTAATCAGTGTATTTATTGCTTTCATAGGTTATTACATAGGTTAGTACATCATATTGGTTCAGCTATGAAACCCTGTAGGGCACTGCAATATAACTTAAATCTAACTTAATAACTATGGCTTAAGGCTTATTATATACGTATACAGGTTTTTTGGTTGCGATGTCTAAACTACTATATTAAATACTATTACTATAATTAACTATCTAAGAACTCTTGCACTGAGTAAAAACAGCTGTCTAATAAATATTTAGTAATTTTTCTGTTAAATAAAAATATTTGTTTCTTCGTCTCTAATTGCCTTTGGGAGTTTATTGTACACTTTTATACACATACCGAGTCTTGAGTTCAATTATAAGAAGTTAATAATAATTCTTGTTTAACTAAAATGAACTTCAGAGGGACGGGGACAAACGAGAGGGATATCGCGATGACACAAGCTGCGAAAAGTCACGTAACAACTTCCATACATTAATTTAAGTTTCCATTGGCGTTTTCTAATGAACGATTGTCATCTTGGCTAAGCCCCAGGCTTTGATCGATAAGCCATAAGTCAGTCTGTTAAAACTGCGCCCGCTCTACGTGTAAAGGGTTCCGGGTCTCTATTGTTTCCCATAAAGTATAACGGCTCTATTCGGGAAATGAATAAGAGATGCACTAGATATGAAATAGTAAAGATATGTGACGTTCCACGGCAAAAGGTACCTTATGGCGGCTGGCGCTGCAATTCAGGAAATTAATTAGAGATTCACTAGATATGAAATAGTAAAGTTATGTGACGTCCCACGACAAAAGGTACCTTATGGCGGCTGGCGCTTACGTCGCATAGCGCCGCAATAATATTGGAGCGACGTTAATAATCCACAATCTCTCTGCTTTGCCTTAAGGTTGACTGGTAGAGAATGCTTTTGGCATTAAGTCCGCCTTTTGTACGATAAGTTTTTCTTTTGTGCAATAAAGTTTAAATAAATAAATAAATAAATAATCGTAAGCGCCAACCGCCATAAGGTACCTTTATCCTTGGAACGTCACATAGCTTTACTATATCGTATCTAGTTAATCTCTAATTCACTTTCCGAATCGCGCCGTAAGTCATATTTGTCCGCAATTTCGTTAGTCATATCATAATTTATTTTTTCAGACACGCGTGGCTCTACAGGGCTGCCATAAAACAAACCTAACTTAACCTCACCTAAGTCACCTACATATAGGTACAGGTATGTAGGATAACTTTACAAAAATCCTGAAGTTAACGGTTTCAGAATTAGGACTAATGATAATATGACAAAAAATAATACATTAATTATGACTTGAAACTTTATGTCACACAAAGGGAACCCAAAGGGCTCTACTTGACCGCAGTTTTTCCAGTAAGAAAATAAATACATAATTATGGTCATAGCATAAGAGCCTCTAAGATATCGTCTGTCGTCTAACCCGAAGTCTAAGATAATTATGTTGGTGTATGTAGAGTAGATGCAGTTGAATTGAAACTATTGGCGTACGGAATACCAGTCCTTCACTAATTTCCTTGTAAAACATGTCATTGCTAAACCTAGAAGGCATTTGAAATATCATTTTTTAAATGTACACCCAATAGCAATGAGAACTTATCATTTTGTAAAGAATATCCACACAAAATGACCTGTTTATTTGCTCTCGGTTGTAATTGAGTATATCCGCTTAGCAGAAAGTTATTAGTCTTAATTGCTTTCTAACCCTCAAATAATATGATACGTATTATTTTTTAATTAGACAAGACTACTATTTCTTCACCTAATTATTGACTTCATTAAGGTTCCTCACTTGGTAAAATTAAATCGGAACCCTTTAAACTCCGTGTTATTTTTAGTAGAGTTTGCTGCAACTTGAACAAAACAATAGGTGCGATTCGGGAAATGAATTAGAGATTCACTAGATATGAAATAGTAAGTATATTGTGACGTTCCACGGCAAAAGGTATCTTATGTAGTACTATTAGTTATTCTGTGCTTATGGCGGCTGGCGCTTACGCTATTATTAACGCCGCCCCAATATTCAGCCGGGGCAATAGTACCTTTTTCCGTGGAACGTCACATATCTTTACTATTTCATATCTAGTGAATCTCTAATTCATTTCCTGAATCGCGCCGAATGTGAGGGAGAGTCAAATTACTTCATATCTAATATTTTCAATTATTTAAATAGAAACTAATAAATAAAATTATTTATTGCTTCATCATCATCATCATCATTTTTATTTTATTACTACACAAACTGAGTTGGTACTGTAACGGAACCCTTCTCACAAATATTATGTTTATTCTCAAAGTAGCAGCTTTAATGCGTATTTATTTACCTAGTGGGTAATTAAGGGACTGGTTCAGAAACATACTAATTTTAATCGGCTCGTCAACTCGACGATTGAAGTATAAATTGATGCAATTTTTTTTATCTATCATCATTTCCAAGCTAATTGTCTAACAACAAACTTCGGGATCATGGTAAGTACTATGATCTTTTGCATAAAATATTTAAATACAAAAATATAAACAACTAAATAGGTACCTACTTAAAATATTTATCTTTGTGTATATAGAGAAAGCCTATTATCTCTTTACATAAAATTTAATTAGATCTATGAAGACTAACAGCTACTCTGAATTATTGGACCTTAAGTTTTTGCAATAATGAGTATAAATTGTCAGTTAACAGTGTAACTAAACGATGGTACCATTGGTACCTGCATAATATTTCATCGTCATAATTTTACTTAATTATTTCAGATCACGAAAGCGGCAATACTGTTCCTATTTGGGGCAACATTAACATCGGCTCAATTTTTTCCTCGTATGGGCATAGCCTTCAGATCAAATGGCTGCCCATCTGGCCCTGAACTAGCCCCAATAATTTGCAAATTTATGCAGCCAACGCTCTCACAATTCAAGCCACAGCTTATTGCGCCTACGACATACATCGCACCACTGGTCGTTGAAAAATGCGATAGTCCGCAGTTGCAAATGGATGAACTGCCAGTACCGATTGAGGAGTTCAAACCTTTAGTGATTCCTGAGCCGCCGGTGCTGCCGCCATTGACGATCCCGAAGTTCCCCGTTCCCGTCATCATTGAGGAACCACCAGCATCCGTTCCTGAACCTGGTGAATATGCAGACATTCCTGTAATGCCTGTGAATATTCCTGCAGCTCCGGTCCTACCACCTATGGAAATACATGAATCTTACATAGAAGTGAAACCTGTGCCTGAAGAGATTGTTGAAATAAATTCAAATACAATTGAATTGGAACCTATCTCGGTGCCACAGCCTCCCGAATTACCCGCGTTCGTAATGCCAGAGATTCCTATTCACGTGGTAGCAGTAGAGCCCGCGGCGCAGTACCTATATGAGCCAATCCCAGCACCGATTCCAGCGTATATTGAGCCACTAGCCCCCCTGCCTGCCGCTCCAGAATTGCCAGTTTTGGTAATGCCAGAGGTTCCTGCTGCACCTTCTCTGGAAGATGAGCCAATCCCAGCATACGTCGAACCACTAGCACCCGTGCCAGCCGCTCCAGAGTTACCAGCTTTCGTAATGCCTGAACTCCCCGCAATTGAAATGGTAGAACTAGAAATGCCCAAGCCTGTTACCCCGTGCCTAGAAGATGAGCTAATTCCAGCGCCGATTCCGGCTTACGTCAAACCGCTCGCACCTGTGCCAGCCGCTCCTGAGTTACCAGGTTTCGTAATGCCGGAGCTTCCCGCAATTCAAATGGTAGAACTAGAATTACCCAAGCCAGCTGCCCCGTACCTAGAAGATGAGCCAATTCCAGCGCCGATTCCCGTTTACATCGAACCAGTCGCACCTGTGCCGGCCGCTCCAGAGTTACCAGCTTTCGTTATGCCTGCACTGCCCGCAATTCAAATGGTAGAACTAGAAATACCCAAGCCAGCTGCCCCGTGCCTAGAAGATGAGCCAATTCCAGCGCCGATTCCCGTTTACATCGAACCAGTCGCACCTGTGCCGGCCGCTCCAGAGTTACCAGCTTTCGTAATGCCTGAACTCCCCGCAATTCAAATGGTAGAACTAGAAATTCCCAAGCCTGTTACCCCGTGCCTAGAAGATGAGCCAATTCCAGCGCCGATTCCGGCTTACGTCAAGCCACTCGCACCTGTGCCAGCCGCTCCTGAGTTACCAGTTTTCGTAATGCCGGAGCTTCCCGCAATTCAAATGGTAGAACTAGAATTGCCCAAGCCAACTGCGCCGAGCCTAGAAGATGAGATTCCAGCTTCGATCCCACTAGCGCCACTACCCGCTGCCCCGGAATTACCAGCATTCGTAATGCCAGGGCTCCCAATTGAATCACCCGAACCTGAAATTGCGCCCATGCCTTTTATACCTATCGCAGCCCTTCAACAACCGTTGCCTGAGTACAATATAATAGACTATGAACCAAAGCCGATACCGCAGGCTCCAGAACTGCCCCCTTATATGATGTCAGCAATGCCAATTTATGTAGCAGATGTGCCCGCTCCCGCAGCGCCGTGCCTAGAAGAACTGACAGCGCCTATTGTAGCCCCGGAGTATATTCGACCTCTAGCACCTTTGCCAGTGGCCCCCGAGTTACCCCCAGCAAGCTTGCCGGAGCTTCCTGCTCTTGTTGAAATACCTTCACCGCCAGTAATGATTTCTCAACCTGAGCCTTGGCTAACTGAAGAAAAAGCGCCGGAGCCAATCATCATTCCCCAACCACCAGCATTATCGGAGATTAAAATGCCAGAACTTCCTATCAAAGTGGCATTCGAGGAGCCATGTGCACCGGCCGATATGCCTCACCCGTTTTACCAAAAACTCTTCCCAAACTATGTACGAATTTATAATGATAAAACCAAGGAACCGCAGAACATTTTGGTTCCCAGCCAACCAATTGGATCTACGCCGTGCGTGTATAACTTAGTAATGCAACATGTGATGCCAAATATGTTTTCAAATAATTTGAAACCTATGGAGAATATCGAAAACAAACCTGCATCATTTTTGCCGTGTTCATAGATATTCCCAGTTTAGTAGAAATTAATTAATAAATTACTTTTTGGATAAAAACTTATAATAAAAAAAATGTTCTGAATAGTTTGTTACGTAGTTCTATTTTTGAAATCCAACATGATCGGTTGATCCGGTTTGTTGATGAGCAGTGTTTTGATTCCAAGTTCTTTTCCTGCCCAATGAAACTGGAATTCACGGACCACCTGTAACAGAAAAAAAATATTTTAAACAGTTCCTACACTTCCTACTATAATTCGTTTTTTTAGCATTAGAAATAAGATAAACAATCTTGATGTGTCTTTTAATTGAAAAACATATTTTAAAAATAAGTTACGGCAAATATGTAACAATTATGAATCTAATACAATCATTTATATTCTTCTGCTTTCATAAGTAATAGTTTTTGATTTTTAAAAAGCGTTTTTCAATTAAAAGACATGTCAAGATCGCTTACCTTCTTGCAAGTTCTTTCTACTGCTAAAAAAACGAACATATTTAGGGGCATTCCATGAAATTGTCTACCGTTTGTCCCGTACAAACGCGATTTTCTGAAGATTTGCAAATATGAGAGTTTCCTTTTCTTTGACAAATGGTCAAAAATATACACAGACAAATAATCGCCTGCTTTAAATGCCGAAAAAAAAGTCGCAATACAGGAAATAAAATGCGTTTGTACGGGACAGCCCGTGGAATGCTCCTTTAGAATGCAGCGTTTCTTGAAAATGTAATTATTAAACATTGATTGATAATTAAACCTGCTGTAATTATTTTAATTTGAAAAACTGATTAATATATTTTTAAAAATTTTGTGCAATGCGAACTCTAATGATTTTTAATTATTTTGGACATAGAGAATTCATTTGTTCGTTTAGTCTGGTTAGACCTGCTACATTTATATGTTACATCACTTTACATTTTAAATAATTCGTAATCTTTATAATTATAACTATGTAAAGTACTGTACTACGTCGCGACTACGTCAGAAAAGGTATCCAAGAAAACGATATTATTATCATTAAAATGCCAGATTACTAGCAATTAAATTCTTATTACCATTGGTAAAACTTACGCCATATCAATAAGATTTACGAGTGGTTATTTAGTCACGTCGACGATGATACTTACTCTAATGAAAGTAACGCACATATCAACTGAAATAAATGTCATATACTAAGAAAAACTTTTTTTCTTAGTATATGAAATTTATTTCAGTTTATAATTTAAGTATATAGTAGTGTTTCTACTTGATAAAAACAAATTAAAATATTTTCTGAAAATAATTTAATTTGTTCAAATACATCTAACGCACATAATATATATGCTAAGCAGGACCTGCAAGACCGAGGCCCAAAGCCCAACGACAGGCTGAGGAACGTGTGCAGGCTCACGTACCTACAGCGGTGAGTTGCGAGACCAACCGTCTCTAACTAACCTAGATCTAGATAGACCTAATAGTATATCATATTTCAGTAAGGTTTACTAATTGGGTAGTTCTAGTCATACTCATTAAATTGTGGCGATAACGATACCTACTTACCCTAATCAAAGTAATGCAGATATTCTGCTCAGCAAGTCTCCTAGCGATGCAAGACCGAGGCCCAAAGCCGAACGGCAGGCTGAGGAACGGGTGTAGGTTTTCGTAGTGCGGCGAGTTGCGAGACCAACGGTCCGGGATGAACTTTAGGGGGTCTCGCACGTATTGTGGCAAGCGACTAGCCACCATGTTCTGGGTTACTATTACTGTCTGGAATAGACAATAATATCATACAAATATACATAAAGGTACGGTTTACGAACGAAGGCTGGCTCAAAACGAGTAGAGTCATAGAGTTACCACATGCGTGCTGGAGTAAGGGACAGAACAGAACATAGGCAATGTGACGAACTTAAAACATGTTTTAACATTCCTGACATGATGCCAAAACAACCTGCGTAGTTAAGTTGGGTTCATTGTTGCTCATCAAGCTTTGGTAGGGAACAACTATACGTCTATCTTTTGACATAGCACGTAAGTTATAATGTTACTTACGTCCTTAGGTATATGATATCCTTTTAAAACAATATCTTTTTGAAGCATTCTGCCCACACCTATGGACACTGGATTTAGCCTCAAACTTTCCTTGACACAGCTTCGTAGATAATGCGCCTTTGACAACGCTTCTGGAGTCAGCGGAGAATCTTTACTTGGTAGGATTGTAAGAGCCTCTTGGAAAAGTTTCTCTTGACATTCTGGGTTCGTAGCAAGATGATACAAGGCAAAGCTTGTTGAATACGCCGTCTGTATACAAAATAATTATAATAAATTCCATAATACAGATCAAAGTCAATATTAAAATCTACTTAAATAATTTACATACAATGTCCTAACTTAAAATCTAAACATATTACTAATATACTATCCTACTTACACTATCAGCCCCATTCCGACCCCCACCCAGCCCAAAAGTGCCAAAGATGCTAGCGGCATTACCGTGCTGAGGGCATACCGCGAACCACGTTCGACGTTTTGCTTCTCTGTCACACTTGTAAATTCGTACGTAAGTGTGACAGGGAGACTACACGTCGGACGTGGTTCGCGGTAGGCCCTCTGGATGGCAAGCGATATCTGTTGGACTAGCTAGGAGCCTCAACGGGGATCGCCTCCTCTGTCACTGTCACGTAGACGCCGCAATAATAATAAATTATATGTAAGTACACAATATTTCGCAATTAAAATATTTTATAAAGTTGAAAGTTCTTTGGTTTCCTTTAAACTTACCGTATCAATAGAAGCCATTAGAATATCGACCATCATTCCTAAAATGTCCTTCAAATTTACGTTGCTTTGTTGTAGGAAAGATGCCAAAAGTGAATGGTTCAGAGGATCTATTGAGAAGAAACGAAATTTTGAGCAAAGTATTCTGTACGCTACCCTGTAAAACAATAATCAAAATTACATAACTCCTTTTTTATTTTATACTTATTGGGTGAGTACTTACTTATATTATAAAGCAACAAAAATATAATTATATTCTTCAATAAAGAAGAACGTCGTGACCAACACTTAGCCCAACCAAACTTAATTTATGTGCTTTTAAAATCAGATTTCATTTGTTTTCGCAAAAGTGTCATTCCAAAACGTTATACTCAAAAAATTCTGAATATTTTAAAGGTAACAAAGGAAACTTTCATTTTGGATTCCTTTATAAAATATGAAAAGTTAACGAAAAATTTCCAGGTTAGGTACCAAAAATCTTACCGAAAAATTTTGCGATTTTAGAAATATTCTAACGGCACTTAAGTACTTAGGGTTACGTTACCAAATACCAAGTAGCGCTTCTTTAAGGATGCTTCAATGACAAGCCCGAAACGAGGATAAATGTGGAATCTCACTTCTCCAAGTATTCCTGAGAATACGCCAGTTTTCTGTACAGAGGTGTCTTAAATTTTCTCCAAAGGAAGCCTTTGTCCAGTTTCATAATTCCCGCATTGGAACCGAAGGCAGCTTTGATTGTCATACTGCTGCGAGACCGACGATCTTGTTCTTCTTCTGAGAAACTGTTGAAGCGCTCGTTGAATGCTACCTTGCCGATTACTGAAACGTAACAAGCACTTTACGTGTCTAATGTAAAATTAATCAAACCCGGCCAACCATATTACTTGACTTAATGATGACCTTATGACTGACGTTACCGTTTAGACTACTAAAATTGGGATTTGAGGTTCCTTAAAGTAGTGATTTCGACTGCGGTTTACTCTTCTTCTCAAAAGTTTCCCGACCGCGGCAGGACATTTGTTGTTCGTGTGGCATGAATATGAATTCACACATAATAATTACCTACCTTCCAAGTTCAGTCTGTTCAGATACGTCAAGAAATCATCGTTAGACGTCACCTTCTCTGTTTTGACCCATTGCACAAACTCCCTCACGATGTGATCTGTGTCCACAACATGGCCCTTGACGCTTTGAGGGCTTGTGAAGTTCTTCTGAAACGCGCTTCTAAGCCTCCACCAGTCCGGGCCATTTCTGAAATGAAAAAAAGAACACCTCTTATATAGAGGTACAGTCAGCAATACTATTAGATTAGCAACTTTGCATATAAACTTCTATTATGCTTCTTAGAGTTATCCTGGTATTTTGTCACGGATCACTTGGGAAACCTATTTCCAAAAATTGGCACAGTCACTAGTTTTTACGAAGCCAATATAGTCCGTCTAAGCTAACCTTGCACAGATTTTAACAGAGCGAAGAGGGTGTAATTTTGACAATTGACTCTACAAACATATAATAATATAATTATGGAAATTATATGGTGGGATTGGTGGGTCACACCTGTCATCCCGATATATTTTTACTTTTTCGTTAGCGTTTCTCGACAAACGATTGTCACCTTGACTAAGTCCCCTAATTGTACAGTCGCCATCAGATATATCGGAGCGGCCAAGGTGCTCACAAATATCTGAACACGCCTCTATTGTTAGGGCGTTAGAGACGTTAGAGTGCGTGTTCAGATATTGTGAACACCTTGGCCGCTCCGATATATCAGATGGCGACTGTACAGTCAAAATCTGTCTGTCGAGGCTAACCTAGGATATTGTAAAACATCTTACGTAGAAAGCAACCCGCCAGTGCTGTAAACACCCGGCTTGCCGAGCCTATAGTGCAGCATCGCGACATGGCTCCTCCGCGCCGGGTGCCGGTCGTCCTGCCGGAACACGGCCTCGATGTCGTCCGGATCGAACACGTGGAGCAGCCGGACGCCCGGATTTTCACGGACCAGGTTGCCGTATCGGTGGTAGTTAAGCCACGCGTTCTTGTCTAGGGAGTTGGCGTTGTAGTCGCCTGGAAATATTTTATAGCAATGTTCCATTAAGATGAATGTGGCGAAGACCGTCTACTAGGTATTTCAGCTTTTAACTCTTGCGTTTGTATACATACTCCACTTACAGAAGGGAGAAGAAGAAGTGAATCTCTTCCTTTCTGTATGACATAATTTATCTGCCACTATCTAATACTTTTCCAGATAGAGATAAATCTCTTCAGTTCTCGTTCAAAATTATTTTCTATAGTCTATTATTCTACTTAGCGTCACTTGCACCATCCTATTAACCCAGGGTTATCCGGTTAAACCTGGAATTACCATAGTTACCAGTATAATTTGACACTGGGTTAACGGTTTAACCGCATAACCCCGGGTTATTAGGATGGTGCAACTGGCCCTTAAAGAGACATGTTTCATTTTGTTAAGCTATCAGAGAATGATCTATCAGAGATACATTTGCCGCGTAGCTTGACTTGATCCACTATATTTGATGCTGACTGTAGGCACAAACAGCAAATCGTCGGGTGACAAGCAAAAGTCACTAACTAACACCATTGAAATTATTGGACAATGAACCGTGTTACAAGTGTAATAAAGTGCATTGTTACTTTAATTTTTTGATAGTACTTAGTGACTTTTGCTTGTCACCCGACGAAATATGAGAGTTCTTGCCCTGTGAGGGACTTCCAATACTTTTTATATGCCGGTCTTACCATACAAAGAAGAAACAAATCCCAATTATAATTAGTTAAAATCCACATATGATAATTTTCGCATACTTTTCTCTCGACTACAAAAAATTTGACAGGTAAGTAGGTACATTAAGTAAATACCTACCATCTACCCTACCTACTTTGCACACCTATTAGGTACCTAAGGCAGGCGTGGCTCACTCCGCGTTTTCGTCGCTTTGCTACAGGTACCTAAAAGTGCATCCGTTCGACCCCAATTTTGGGGTTTGCCATAAGCCGCGCGTGGCGCTGTCGCCACCTAGCGGCCATATCTGTGCTAATCGTGACAGACGCGTTTTGTTAGAGAGTGAGTCTTCTGAACATAGTACTATTATTTATTCTGTGCCTAAGGTCTAACTTTACCAACAGCAAAAAGTTAAAACTGTCCCTCAATTTTAGAAATATTTACTTACCTAGTACCGGCAGATATTTATGTAGTGTACCAACAACAGGATAGCTCTTTGGCCCTGGTATATCCTCGAACGGTTTTATTTTTATAACATGCTCTAGCACTACCCGCTCGGACGTTGAACTTAACTTTACACAAACAGACCCTATTTCAAGTCTTTTTATTACCGTTGAAGATATTTTGTACATGTTTACTTGGGAAAAGTATTTGTTTTCTAAATGAAATAGAACAAGCTTAAAGCGGTAAACACGACACGCAGGCTGATACTGAGGTTCATATTACAAAGTCAAGCGTTCGAAATAAGATGCGCATTGCAAATAAAGAACAAAAACTGAGGTCATGCCGCGAAAGCAAATTGAAATTTATTTATTTACCTCTCTATCGCTCGAATATACAAGAGCGATAGAGGCAGAACAACGAAATTTCGATTTTCGTTGCCCGCATTAGGCCTCTGACCCCTCGATTTTAATATGCAGATAAATATATGTATTGAAGCAGAGCGGTCTGATTTAAATAATGTACCGGTCTGTTCTTTGACGCTGTGATTTCGTATTTTTCAAGTCCAGAATGAGGAGCTCTTCAAACAAGCCAAATTCTATTCAAATGTAACGGAATAAAATTCGTCTATACTTAAATTAAAAACCGGCCCGTTTACGTGATTCTCCCAATACACAAAGAGCTGCCCCGAAAATGGTACCTATATAATGACAATGAGGGCAATGAACCTTGCTTCAGCTTGACCGTTAGTTTTCTTACTATCCTTAATTAGGGCCGATTTTTACTTTGTACTTAGTCGATTTTTTCGTTGGATTTGTATAAAATATGGCCTTCATTTAACTCTATTACATAGAATATGAATCGTAAATCGTAACATTTAAAGAGCTACTAAAATCTCGGAGTAATTAACAATGGAGCCGCCATTAACAGGCATTCCCCTCTGTCGAAAATAGGCGGCCAATGGTCAACCATATGTATGGACTGACGTTTATCTGACATGACGTACCTATACATTTGATGTGCCCCTCCCCCGCAAAAAACGGCAGACTATTTTGTACCGAAAATTTTAGACAGCGTCTCCGTTGTTAATTACTCCGAGACTAAAATAGCTTTTTGTCTAGCTTCATATTGCTCTACATTTATGAAACCGAATTCTAAAACTGCTCTTGCATATTCGAGCGACAGAGAGGCAGATAGGGGCATGGTACACTGCGTCCGATTCGCACGTCGCAAGCAGGATGTCGCTATAATACGCGCATAGCGTTGTCTCGCTTCAACTTCGGAGTGACGTGCGGATCGGACGCAGTGTGCCATGCCCCATAAAGAAATTTCGAATTTCGTCTTTCGCGGCCTCTGATCGCACTATATTTATGGAATGCATCTTTAGCGTTTGTCAAATTTGACATTGATCTCAAACGTCACTTCTGTCAAGTGTCAATGTCAACAATGTCAACAAAACCTGACAAATCCACTATCAAGCAGCTGATTACTTGTAACACAACACGATAAATTTTAAAGAGTGTTTTGAATAAAAATTACAGACTGCTGATTAACCAGTTGGCTTCGTGTGTTATACAAATCCTTAAAAATATTTATCGATCAAATGTTATGTGAACTTATGAGAAAATATCTCATGCTATTAAAAAACATAACCTACTTTCATGTAAATATTGGTATAATATCGAATTTCTCCATAAGCTAGTTGCAAGCTAGTAAGTTTCCTAAACTAAACATGATGAACTTTACACGATCGCTGTACAAAAGTGGACAGAAAAGGCAAATACAATTTCTCAATAATCGTAGAAATTATTCTGGAAGTGCTATTCTTGGAATCGAGACATCTTGCGACGATACAGGTTGCGCCATCATACGCCACGACGGAAATTTATTATCAGACAGTTTGCACTCACAGAATCTTATGCATCTCCGGAATGGAGGCATTATACCTGATGTAGCCCAAGACTTGCATAAAAAGTATATTGAACCTACTGTAAATGAAACTTTACAGAAAGCGAAATTATCAATGGAAGATATATCTGCCATAGCAGTCACTTTAAGACCTGGCTTAGCTCTAAGCCTAGTTGTTGGTATGAAATATGCAAAATATTTAGCCAGACTTCATCGGAAACCTATAATCCCTATACATCACATGGAAGCACATGCTTTAGCAGCTAGAATGCATCACAACATATCTTTCCCATTCCTAGTCTTGTTAATATCAGGGGGACACTGTTTGCTGGCCATTGCTCAAGATGTAAATAATTTTAAGTTACTCGGACAAAGTATGGATATAGCGCCCGGTGAAGTGTTTGACAAAGTTGCCAGGAGAATGAAGTTAAGAAATGTAGCAGAATATTCAAAAATATGTGGAGGCCAAGCTATTGAAATAGCAGCATCAAAAGCTACTAATCCTCATGTGTTTAAACTCCCACTTTCCCTAGCCGAGTACAGGGATTGTAATTTTAGTTTCAATGGTTTGAAGACCTCTGTCATCTCCCAGCTATACAAGAAAGAAAAAGAACATAACATTGTAGCCGACAAATTGATTCCGGAAGTAAATGACTTATGTGCTGCACTTTTGATGGCCGTCTCAAGACACTTGGTTCATAGAACCCAGAGAGCTATGGAATTTTGTGAACAAAATGACCTGATACCTAAAGATAATAAACAGTTAGTTGTGTCTGGTGGAGTTGCATGTAATAACTATATATTCAATGCATTAACTTATTTATGTGGTGAATCGGATTACAAGATTTATAGACCCTTACCAAAACTGTGTACAGATAATGGTGTCATGATCGCATGGAATGGCTTAGAAAAGTGGAGGAGAGGTATAGATATAATTACAGATATAAGTAAATTAGATATTCAAGCTGCTAGTCCATTAGGAGAAAGTTTAATAGACGAAGTTGTTAATGCCAAAATACCTACAAAACTAATGAAAATAAAAATTTGAATATAATTACTCGCCTTGTTCTTATTTGCTTGTAGTGATTGGGTTTATATTATATCCTCTAGCCACCCAGAGACCTATAAAAAGGTTCCATTCTAATTTGAACTTTGTGTTGACAAAATAAAATTCATTTTGCTTGGCAAGGTTTGACGTATGGGCGGCTAGAGGATATTCAGCCCAGCTTCGTACACCAACGAAACACAACCACACCAGTGGCCTATTTTATAAAGCTACAAGTTACAATTTACAAGCGGAAGTCTCTTTCTAACCCTATGTGTAGAACGAGACTTCCGCTTGTAAATTGTAGCTTTATAAAATAGGCCACAGGTCATAATTCCTAACATTAGGTAGGTAAGTACATCTTAAAATTCTTTATCAACTTTAGTGAGAATATTTGAAAGTTTTGAAACATCCTATTCATAAATTGGCGCGCACGGCGAGCATGCCGCGTCAATTTGAGTGAAGTTGTTAACCATGACAAAGTAATATGGTAAAATATACTCTGTCGATCCATTTCCGTCAGTACAAAAAAGCGGCAAATTAAAAAAATTTAGACAAAAAGGGTAATCGTCCCATAGAAAATTTGAATTTTGCGCCTTTTTATACTGTTGACAAAGTTGTTAGACCGGCTATATTTATTATGGAAAGTACAATATATTCTTTAAAAATAATTTAAACTATTTAATCAGTAAATTATACTTTAAAATAATATTTTTATTTCTACTCGTACCTTCTACATTCATTCATTCACAGTTCCAGAGCATAGCCAAGCGGTCACACGGTTTGACGTATGATGACAGGTGGTGAGTGAATGAATGCATTGAATTGAATTGTATCGGAGTGCATTGTACTGAAAAAATAGAGTATTGCATTAAAAATAACATTACAAACCATTGCACTTGCCAAATTATGTCTATGAGCGTAACCTTAACAGCGCCAATAGTCTAGAGTGCATTAGTATTGAAATCTTGCATTACCTCTAAAAATGGATATCCTAGAAAGAATTTATCGCAACATTCGAGGACAGCTTTGCAACCTGCCGGCTACAGTGCCTAAAGCTGTGGATTATGTTAATAAGTCAGTGCAAAAAGTGAAAATACCACCATTCACGAGGGACAATGTGTTATACTACTATTTACCAATACAAGGTCTGGTCAGTTACACAACGCTATCAATATCTGTTATGAATCCTCATTTAATGGTCAGGTGAGCAAGATACTCGAATTTTAGACCTTTTTTATTCAAACTACCTACACTAGATAGTTATGTTGATAATTGTTTACAGGTTATTTCCACGACGAGATGTCACTGACCTTTTATTCCTATCGGCTGGTGGTGGAGCAGGTCTATGGCTTTGGGCCCGTCCCCACATGGCAGCGGCAGTGCCAGCCAGAAGATTCTCCTGGGCATTCCTCGGCGGCTGCCTCTGGCCTCTTGGCTCAATATTCATGTGGGCTATACTGAGGAGCTCAGTTGGGCAGAGGCCGGTAATCGGCACTTTTCTTGGAGTGACCACAGGAGCAATGCTAACTAATATTGCGCTTGACTACTTCCACTATGTAGAGCTAATGTTCTGCGGGGAGGTGCACCTTCCTGATGAAGTGTACAGCCCTAATAGTGACGATGAGAAATATGATATTGATATCTAAGAAATGAAGTCATCTGTGTCAATGTATAAATGTTGTAAATAGTGTTGATGTATGGGTTGAGCAGTTAAATCAAATATCAAGATGATTGAAGCAAAGCAGCTAAAGAAAGGATGTTAAGCATGAGGAATTTCGTAAATTGACCCACCTATTCCTATCTCTATTGCACTCACATAATTATATTGCTGTCCCGCTTGTCAGTGTCATGGGCGAGACAGCAGTATATTTACGCGCGTGCGATAGAGATAGGAACAAGCGTACGAATATGTACGTAAATGTACAAAATTCCTCATGGTAAGTGTCCTTGCTTTATTTTAGTCGATGAATAATCAATTATTTTGACAGCTGATTTCACCTCAATCTTCCATGTTTGTGTGCACTAAGTTAGATTAAGATTTTGCCATAAGAAGAATATTTTTGGCAGTATATTAAATGGTAACCCATGTTTGGGTATTTGCTAAGTGTTGCACAATTAACTTGTATCATCATTGAATTAATTAAATCATTCACTTCTAGTAATAGAGTAGTATGTAGAGCTTTTTCACCAAATAGTATGAGCAATGCTAACTGGCACAGATGTGTGCGATGTATTTTACTTACAATGGCACCCATGTGCGTGCGCCCGCTCATGGCACCCGTGCCAGCTAGCAGATGCCCTTATGTTTGGAGGTTTTGGAATAAATTATGATGAATGTGCTTGACATTGTTTAAAGTTTCTGTTAAAATTAATTCATAATATCATATTATAATTCTGTTTGCAGTCATAAGAATTCTAGTCTTTCCCGAATACTTGTGCTTGTTTCTTATGTATTTAATTTTTTGTCATTGTAAGCCCTTAACTATAAGAAATATAGTATCGTCATAAAAGACATGGGATTTATTTTTTGTAGCTGGTATACAAAGTGAAGATTTTGTAGAATATTAATTTTAAGATGTTTGTCAAACATGCTTCAATAAAACTGTTTGAATAATAATTCAAATGATAAATTGGTTTCATTTGCATACAATGAAAAGCAGTGTCCATAACGACTGATCTATTATCTATTTTGAATGCAGAAGATCAAAACTGCAAATAGAGAAAGCTAGTGGCTACGTAATGAAAGGCATTTCAATAAGAATGTGGGTTTATAAAACGAACAAAGTGAGTTTCATAAAAGGATCACACAAGTGTTTGAAATTGAATTCCATGTACAGTTACATACCCTGTTTTATCTACACGCATATTATAAGCTCTCTATGCATTCAGACACCCCATGTTACTGCAAGCATTGCAGCATCGTTTCAAAATAATATGTGTATACTTCAAAATAATACTTAGTAATGTAATTGTTTGTCTATGACGGAACTCGCGGTTATTCATGTCCATGGCATAGTGTGACGTAAAATAAAACAATCATACATTTTATATAATATATTTTGTGAATAATGGAACGATAATGCTGATAATACAAAATTAATTGTTCTGCGGAGGCTTGGACCATTCCACGTTGAGGATGAGATGGTCGTATCCGTGGCCGTTGAGGGTCTGAATGGCTTTGGCGGCGTCGGCGCGGAACTTGAAGTGCACGTACGCGAAGCCCTTGCAGTGACCAGTGCTCTGTAACAGGCATATCATGGTTAGAATATGTATGGCTACTATTTTTGTACAGTCGACGTCAAAGAGAAATTTACAGCCAAAGTAACAAAAAAATGTTTACACGACCTAAATGCTATGACAATAAAGTCGTGTAAATAATTTTTTGTAACGTTAGTCGTAAAGATCTCTTTGACGTCGACTGTACAGTCGACGTCAAAGATATGTTTACATTTTTCGCCTTATTACAAAGGCATAAGGTGCAAAAGTGTAAACATATTTTTGACGTCGACTGTACCCGACTATGTGACTATTTTGGCGCGATAAAACTTGCGTGTGTCTTGTGAATTTTTGTCTCGCCGAATAGTATAGTAGTTGTGTATAGTCTAGTCAAATCGAGCGATTTTTTTTTATTGATCATATCGGATTTGCAGACTGCGACATCGGAAGATTCGGAAGTATTCGGGCGGGACTTTATTAAACATTCGTAACAGAAGTTTCTCAAGATGCAGCGGGTTCTCAAGGTCGGCAAAATTGCAGAGGTCAGATACACCGATAGACAATATCGGCCAAATTTCGGGAGGAAAAAGTTACTACCTTTGGCTAAGGGATGTACATATATATATTTCCCACATACAGCACATAGTCATTTTGGAACTGTCAGCCCGGTAAAGGGTTAAACGGCTTGTAACCTTCTCCTTGGCGAGGTAGAGCTTCTGCACGGGGCCGAAGCCCTTGACGAGGTCCTCGAGGTCGGCCTCGACGGCGAAGTTGCTGAGGTTGGAGATGCGGATGGCGGCCACGTCGTCGCGCCGCGCGTCGGGCGGCCCGCGGCCCGGCGCGCGCCCCGCCGCGCCCTCGCGCAGGTAGGGCGCCACGTACTTGTTCGTCGTGCCCGTGCCCAAGCCGCCCGGCTTCGTGTCTGATACAACACAGCAGGGTCAATTTTATATTAAAGGGAAAAATTTAAAAATTACGCTTCCGCCAGGTCCTGGAGATTTTTTAAATTTGGAATGTCGCTCGCATACGTATCTGCGTATTTAATAAGTATTCCGTGAACAAAGTTTTGTACGGAACGCTAAAAAATTGAAACACCAGGGTATTTGACTGTGTTTAAACCATGTATGAAATAAAGCACCAGAAGATTATAGACTAGACAAAAAAATTCAAAATCGCTCTCCTTCTTGATGCGACTGGCAAATCATATTACTTTTTGGCAACCGGGTTTTTTAACCTAATTAGACCCCGCTGAATCCGAATTTGCCGGTTGCTCGATCGAAATCTTGACCGGAAGTGAGTTATTTGACATTAAAGGTCCCTTTTTTTCGTTTTTCGTAAATAACTCTTAAACGGTGGCGCATAGCAAAAAATGTTCTATTACATAAGTAATCTGCATAAAATTGCCTACAAGAAAGATTCAGTACAATTTTTCGCTAGGATCAATACTCAAAGAGATTTTAACGCGGGAAATTTAATTATAATAACTTCTAAGGTCCCGTTTTTTAGGCTTTCGTAAATAACTCATAAACGGTGGCCAATATCAAAAAATGTTGTTAGACGTTAATAATCTACACAAAATTTTGAACGAAAAAGATTCAGTACACTTTTCGCAGGGATCAATATTTAAAAAGATAATAAAGAGGGAAAGTTAATTATAATAAATTCTAAGGTTCCTTGTTTTTATTTTTTCGTTAATAATTTGAAAAGTATGACTCATAGCAAAAAAAACTCTTGTACATAAATAATAAACGTCAAATTTCCTACAAGAAACATGTAGAACACTTTTCGCTAGGATCAATATTTAAAAAGACAAAGCAGCGGGTAAGTTAATTATAATCAATTTTTAAGTCCCTTTTTAGTTTTTTGTAAATAACTCGTAAACGGTGTCCCACAGCAAAATAGGTTTTTAAGAATAAATTATCTTCATAAAATTTTCTCCAAAAAACATTTAGAACACTTTTCTCCAGGATCAATATTTCAAGCGATATTAAAGGAAGAAAGTTAATTACAATCAGTTCACAGGTCACTTTTTTTTAGTTTTTCGTAAATAACTCGTAAACGGTGGCCCGTTGCAAAACAATATTCTACATAAATATTAAACATAAAATTATCAAACTGCACAACGGGACTTAATCGCGTATTTAAGTTTTAAGATTTACCTCCGACGTTTCGAGGACGGCGATTAAGTCCCGTTGTGCAGTTTGATAATGTTTAATAATCGTGAAAGTTTAAAACATAAAATTGTCCACAAAAAAGGTTCTGTACACTTTTTCGCTACGATCAATATTTAAAGAGGTATTAAAGGGGGTAAGTTAATTATAATCAATTTCCAGGTCCCTATTTTTAGGTTTATGCAGTCAAGCGTGAGTCGGACATTACTTAGTTTTTGAACCGATCCCTACAGGTTTTTTAAAGGCAATTCACTCGCGTTTCACATGTATAAAATACATTGTAAAAAATTGGGTAATGTACGGAACCCTTGCAAAGCGAGTCCGACTCGCGCTTTTTTTTTTATTTTGAGGTACGGAACCCTAAAAAGAGAAAAGTGTTCCATATGTTTTTCGTAGAAAATTTTACAAGTCATTTAGAAAAACCTAAAAATAGGGACCTGGAAATTGATTATAATTAACTTACCCCCTTTAATACCTCTTTAAATATTGATCGTAGCGAAAAAGTGTACAGAACCTTTTTTGTGGACAATTTTATGTTTAATATTTATGTAGAATATTATTTTGCAACGGGCCACCGTTTACGAGTTATTTACGAAAAACTAAAAAAAAAGTGACCTGTGAACTGATTGTAATTAACTTTCTTCCTTTAATATCGCTTGAAATATTGATCCTAGAGAAAAGTGTTCTAGAGTCTGTGCGGAAAGAGAAGAGTCGTGGCAGAAACAGGAACTAACATTTTAAATTTTATATGGCAATCAAACCTTTGACACCTGTCTTGTAAAAAGTAAACAAACTTTTGTCAATGTATATTTTTATTAACAAAAACCGCAAGTTTTATGTATAAAATATTTTCAAAACACGATAAAACCGTACATAAAACCACAAGGAAAATTATATTTAACATTGTTCGGTTTTGTCAGCGGGAAGAAAACGGCTAAATGCCGACTATCGACTTACAAAAAGTCGCGGAACGTGTTTCCGCTATTCGCGGGTATTGATGTTGCATTTAATATTAAATAATTACCTATTTAATAAGTCCCCTAAGTAACTTGTCTCCGGTACATAATCGGTAAGTATATTCATTCAAAATATATTAATTTTCATAAATATGCAGGTCATTCATGATCTTTAAAATAACTTAGAAATAGTCTTGATACTTGCCATTTTATGCATATTTATATGTAATTTCTTTTTCAGGACTGTGCAAAAGTACCTACGGTATCTCGAATAAAAGACCGCTAAGTAGGTGATATGCAAGAATTCGTAATCTACGTGCCGGATTCAAGCACATCCAGTTCAGATGAAGATAGTTCTATGAGTGTCCCTGGTTATTTTGAAGCTAGCTCAAACATAAGTGACATTGAATATTTTAATTCAAACTTCGATTACAAAGAATGAAACTTTTTCTAATAAAATATTTCTTTATTTGTAAGTTCGTTTACTAGGTTCTGAATAAAACTTTTTCTAATAAAATATTTCTTTATTTGTAGGTTCTGTTAGTTACGAAATTATTATTTCATATTTAGCAGTGACTTTTCGGCGAAGTAAAATATCGTGAGATGAGAGAACCGGACATATCCCAATAAGGCCTACCTACTTATGCACTATTTTTATTCATATTCATATTTATTATTAATAATGTACACATACATTATAAGTCAAGTTTACAATGGGTGAAATATATCCCAGATAAAATTACAGTTCTATTGCCCAATTTCTACCCGATCTACCCGGTTTTAATAACTGTGGGACTGCACAGATTAGGCAGTACATAAATGAGACTCTATCTTGTTTGGTACTAAAATTACAGTTGTATTGGGCAGATTCTTAAGTAGTTTTAGCAGTTTTGTCAATCGCAGTCACTTTTTAGTATCTGAAATATAAAAACAAGTGTGTTTTAAAAAGAAAACTAGTGCCTGCGCTAAATCAGAGGATTGAGTTGACGAGCCGACACCACCACCAGGCTCCGTTTAGTAAGCCGTGGTAAAAAACCGGAACAAAAGAGATTCAAGTATCATGACCTTTAGTGTCGTACTATAATCAAGTGACCAGTGTTGTCAGCATAGCAAAAACCATAAAATAGCACTGGCGCGCCCTCAAATCCCACGACTCTTCTCTTTCCGCACAGACTCTAGATGTTTTTTGGAGGAAATTTTATGTAGATAATTTATTCTTAAAAACCTATTTTGCTATGGGACACCGTTTACGAGTTATTTACAAAAAACTAAAAAGGGACTTTAAAATTGATTATAATTAACTTACCCGATGCTTTGTCTTTTTAAATATTGATCCTAGCGAAAAGTGTTCTAAATGTTTCTTATAGGAAATTTTACGTTTATTATTTATGTATAAGAGTTTTTTTGCTATGAGACATACTTTTCAAATTATCAACGAAAAAATAAAAACAAGGAACCTTAGAATTTATTATAATAAACTTTCCCTCTTTATTATCTTTTTAAATATTGATCCCTGTGAAAAGTGTACTCAATCTTTTTTATTCAAAATTTTGTGTAGATTATTAACGTTTAACAATATTTTTTGATATTGGCCACCGTTTATGAGTTATTTACGAAAGCCTAAAAAACGGGACCTTAGAAGGTATTATAATTAAATTTCCCGCGTTAAAATCTCTTTGAGTATTGATCCTAGCAAAAATTTGTAATGAATCTTTCTTGTAGGAAATTTTATGCAGAATACTTATGTAATAGAACATTTTTTGCTATGCGCCACCGTTTAAGAGTTATTTACGAAAAACGAAAAAAAGGGACCTTTAATGTCAAATATCTCACTTCCGGTCAAGATTTCGATCGAGCAACCGGCAAATTCGGATTCAGCGGGGTCTAATTAGGTTAAAAAACCCGGTTGCCAAAAAGTAATATGCTTTGCCAGTCGAAATCGATTTTATGAAAAATATGACCAGTCTATTAATAAAGAAACATAGACAGCAGTTATTTTCAGACACAATTTCTATTCTAAACCCTTATAAAACTAAAGAGTAGATAATTTGATAGTGACGTCACATGCTAACGTTTCATATAAATGCCATAGGAGCAAAATCGTTTCCATAGTTCTAAAAAAGAAACTGATTTGACTAGTAGTCTAATACCCTATTCTAACGTTCTTCTTATAAGACTAGCATGAACACATTATGAATGGAATTCATTCCCTTCTACAACCAACCGGGTGTACATCGAAATGATGCGAATGCGCCCCTAGCGACGAATTCTCAATCCTTCTGCAAAATTAGCTTGCACCCCAAATGACTTGATTAAAGTCTTTGACCCTACCTATACTATTCCCGAACTCATATTAAGTCATTTTAAACTTAATCAAAAGCAAAAATTAGTCCACATAATACTGCTAGCCATTAATGGGTTAACCCAACTACAGTGGCAATTTTTTTTTCTTTTATAAAAAGCCCGGCAGTGGCCATAAGGGGTCATCCATTAATTACGTCACACGTTTAGGGGGAGGGAGGGGGTCAAGAAAATGTGACATATTGTGACATGGGGGAGGGGGGAGACACAAACTTTGTGACGTCACTTTAAATTCATCAGTAACCGAAAATTTATTTAAATTATTTAGTTCGCTGTACATTTAAATAACAAGTTTTTAAAACGAAAATAGTTTTAATCGTTTAATTTTTTTTCCTCAGCAGTTTCGGGTTATAAAATTACTAATATTTATATCGTCAAAAATATTTTGATAAAATGTTAATAATACTTAGGTACTTACTTAATTCGATTTGGCGATTTCGTAGAAAAAATGTGACGAGGGGTTTGCCAAA
Organism: Cydia fagiglandana; assembly: GCF_963556715.1. NCBI lineage: Eukaryota > Metazoa > Arthropoda > Insecta > Lepidoptera > Tortricidae > Cydia > Cydia fagiglandana. The sequence goes on from NC_085938.1 coordinate 19,938,690, forward strand.
TGTGACCAAGTGTGACAAGGGGGGGGGAGGGGTAAAAAAACCTAGAAATTGGTGTGACGTAATTAATGGATGACCCCTAACTGTACATTGAAACACCCACCTGCAGCTTTGGCCGCCTCTCCGACCTTGCTCTGCGCCATCTGCGTGTTCTTGAAGGGACAGCTCAGGGTCCAGTGCTCGCCCTGGCACGTACGGCACTTGAAGATCACGCTGCTCGTTGGAGGCTGCCAACAAATAATTTTAGAGATCAATAGGAACATTTGCTTGGATACACACAGATAAGCAACCTCTCACTATATGTAAATTTGGAATTTTTAAGGTAAGCATTTAAATGTTATAAATGCATGTCGGCGAAACTTTTTGACCAACAGTTTTGAGTGTATCTTGTGTTACACAAAATATCTCAAGAGTTACCAAGAAATTGGGCTTCTAATATACATTAGGTTTTACATTTGGAGCCTTGAAAGTTTTAACATAAGCTATTATTCAAAGGTTACATTTTACAAAAAAGTTGTGGACAGATTTGTGTTTACTTTACACAGTTTACTTGTATTTAGTGGCAAATGTATGGAATCGCAATATCATCAATATAATCTATTTTATCCTATATTCAATAACCACTAATCAATGTGTAAACAGAAAGGAGCTGAGCTCTAAACAATAATCATTATTCTTATGATTGTCATAACAATAAGCACTACATTATTGTTATGACAATAAAATGGCCCTAATATACCTTCAGTCCATCGAGTTGTCCGTCATCAGGCCGCTGGGCTTCCTCCTTGCTGGTGATGAACTGCATGAACACATCCTCAGCAACATTGGTAGTAGCCGGGTTTGGTCCTGGCTTGTCGTTGGCCGAGTCACCGAATTTGGTCCAAGTCTTGCGTTTAGCGATGCTCTGTAATGGGAAGAATATTGATAAAAGATAAAAGATAAAAAATAGTTTATTCAAGTAGGCATATTACAATGCGCTTATGAACGTCAAATAAACCTTTACCGGCTCCAACCGTACACCTCTGCCCCGAGAAGATTTAAATCCCCCCTCAATTGGAGGAGGGTATCCCAATATGGGACCGGCAACAAACTCGGCGGGACACATCTTTTCAAAACATTATTACATCTTATAAGTAACATGCATTACGAGTAATTAATACAATTTAAATTACTATAGAATTCATGCAATTATACTCAGTGAGTACATAACTTTATAGAATTTGATATAAAAAATAAACATATATGCACATGAAATCACAAATACGTAGCTCTTTCAGAAAACAAATCAAATCTTACAAAAGGAAAAGAAAATAAAATCAATAGAAGAAATGAGAATACATATTATATGAATCTAACTGATTGTTATGAGATGCTTTCATACAATTTGATGTGCTTTCTTACCTGAGCTGAGTCACCTTTAACTCTACACATAATACAATGTTTTTAATTGCTACTTGTCGTTATTACAGTTTCTGGTTTGGACCATGCATGTTTGTCTGTCAAGTAGTCCTCGACTCTGTAATAAGCCTTCAACATCAATGACTTTTTTAAGTAATTCTTAAGAGCTGGAAAGGGTAATCGTAAAGCATCCTTAGGTAACTTGTTATAAAAATGAATGCATTGCCCAACGAATGACTTCTGTACTTTACGAACACGAAACTTTCTGATAGCAAGCTTATTTTTATTTCTAGTATTATAGTTATGGACATCAGAATTCTTAGTGAAGGAGTCTAGATTCTTAACAACATAAATAATACTATCATATATGTATTGGGAAGCTACAGTTAAAATATTAATTTCTTTAAAAAGTTCTCTTAATGATTCACGCACCCTTAAATTATATATAGAACGAATGGCTCTCTTTTGTAAGACAAATATAGTCTGTATGTCAGCTGCTTTGCCCCAAACCAGAATACCATATGACATTACACTATGAAAATAACTATAATAAACAAGGCGAGCTGTCTCAACATTAGTCAATTGTCTAATTCTCCTCACAGCGTAAGCGGCCGAACTTAATTTGTTTGCTAGTGTTCTTATATGAGGACTCCATTGTAGATTTTTGTCCAATGTTAAACCAAGAAACAGTGCTTTATCTACCATCTCTAAGCATTCATTATTCAAAAGTATCTTAGTATCGACTGGTTTAACATTCGGCAAAGAAAATCGAATGCATTTAGTTTTCTTAGCATTATATTGGATTGAAATCTTTATTGATTCTGATTGGGAATTCATGAAAATTTTTTTTTTCTAAAGTCTATCATACTATAGTGAGAGTATTAAAATTTGACGAGAGTTACAGAATAGTTATAGTTAGATTTATAGTAGTAGATGTATTAGCATATTAAATTTATCTAAATGGTGATAAACATTAAACATATGGGACAATATAAACTATAAAAGGTACTGAATAGTTGGACAAGCTGGTATCTAAAATGATTTTATAATTTGTTAGTTGCATCATTGCTACACCTTTATATTTATTCATTGTAATTACAAACTTTGTGTGAATTACATTATGTCAGATGACCAATGTATGTATCAATAAAAAGATGAATAAACATAAGCACCTTACCTTGGACACTACACGCTTCTCAATTTTGTAAGTGCGGACAATCTTGACTTTTTTATTGTCATTATCATATTTGTATTCTGTGACTATTTTCAGTCCATTCTCCACAACTTCTGACGGCGGTGGCAGAGCTCCCTGGTCTATCTCGACCTCGTCCGCCCATGATGACTGGATTTCATCCCTCATCTAACAAAATGACCATGTTTAAATATTTCAAACCACAAAATCACACTTGTAATAGAGTACAGAGCAGTCTGAATAGTGAGTAGATTTACCCAGCGGAAAAAGGAAACAGGGGGGTCAGTACCTGCGCCACAAAGACGTCCTCAAGCGTCACCTAATAACTTGCGGTATACCGAGTGATTCCTGGGAGGAGATTGCGTTGCAGAGAACGGAATGGCGCGCAACTGTTCATAAAACAGTAGACCGATACGAGCAGCGGCGTTTAGAAGACCTAGATGCTAAGCGCCATCTCCGTAAGACGCGACCGAAACCCTCGTAAACCTACACCTACAACTCAGCCGGCCAGCTCCACTGCGGACCTTGCGATCGCATCTTCAAAACCAAGTTTGGCTTCGCAAGTCACATAAGAGCGTTCCATCGTCCTAATTAAAACATTTGGAGGAGTCGCCATCGTCGGACACGGCGAGGAGGACTATATATATAGATTTACCCCTGAAAGTATGCTAACTAGTGAACTTTCATGCAGTTTTAGGTTGTTGCAAAGTTACTAGTAGTTGTGACGATATAACAATAGCATTATGAATCCCTTTTGTGTTAGATTATACAGTCTATGACATAAAATTTTATCATTTGGAAAGATTACTGAACAACTCATATGCATGTATGACTTATTCAAAGGCGGCTTAACCATACCAACTTAGGTTATAAAATGTATAACATTGCAACCACTAGAAATGCGTATCATGTACTTACGATTGAATTGTTTACCAATGTAACAAAATATCAGTAATTATATGTGAGTTTTAGGGTTAGAATCCACACACAACACATCAGCAACAAAAAGGGTGCATGAAGGAAACGAAATCAGTGACATTGAACGAAATGAACGAATGATTCGAATGAAAGCTGTCAATTCGCGAATGAAATAGGGTTGCCACATGGATAAAAGAGATTTGAAAATGTTTAAGTTAAGGTTTAACCCGCTTACGTAAATATGTTTTATTTACGCTTTGTTGACGTCAACCTCATGTTTATAGATGTATGTATAGATATATTTAGTCTATGTTGTAAGCTTCTCGAAGGGGTATTGTGAATTTGTGCTTCAAATGATTAAAATGAATCCCAGCGTATTTTGAAAGGAGCTCTGCCTTTTATTCAGGTAATTATGATATTCTCTTTATACTGTACGCGACAGTGTGGTTTTTCTCACATCGTAGTGATTTATTGCACGTTTGCACAATCGATACACTAATGACATTTGGGAACGAGCAAAGTTATCAGTAAAGTGTCTTGTACATTTTACAAGTTTACGTCTCATAATTAAATTAAAAAGGCTCAGGAACGAAGTTAGGCCAGCGAGTAGAAGTGTTGTGAAGGGAATAAACAGCTTACGACGGCTAAAAGACAGGTCACGACAATTTTCGCAGCACAAATCCGTGACGAATGAACTTTACATGTTATTTCTAAAAACCTGTTTTGCGCGAGACACTATAGATTGCATAGAAACTGTATGGGTAATTTAAATGTCACGAGCGACTTTTTGTGTCGAAAGTGTATCGCAACATTAGGCTGCTTTGATAGTAGGTAAATATTAATTACCATGTGTCACCTATTTAAATGAACTTGGGTTAATGACACAGATGGTTAGCAAATGCTTATATTTCAGTGTTGTTTTTTTTACAGGTTTTGCAGCAGAACGCAAAATGCTGCGCTTCCTCAGCCGGAGAGGGCGCTCATCGAGCCAGAACAGAAACAAACAAGGTCAGAAAACACCTACAAATAAAAACTTGATACAATGTAAAGTAATGTTACTAGATGATACTGACTTGTCTATTAATTTGTCAAAGAAAGCCAGCGCTGTGGATCTATATGAACAAGTGTTCTATTCACTGGACTTAATTGAAAAAGATTACTTTGGTTTGCAATTTACTGACACAAACAATGTTAAGCACTGGCTAGATCCAACGAAAACCATAAAGAAGCAAGTTAAAATTGGCCCACCATACACCTTAAGACTTAAGGTTAAGTTCTATTCATCAGAGCCAAATAACTTGAGAGAGGAACTTACTAGGTATCAGTTCTTTTTACAACTGAAGAAGGATATCCTGGAGAGTAAACTAGAATGCCCTCACTCAACGGCTGTGGAGTTGGCTGCTCTTGCTCTGCAATCAGAGCTCGGCGACTTTGATGAAGCGCTGCACACCCCTGCCACCGTCTCAGAATTCAGGTTTGTACCCAATCAAACAGAAGAGATGGAGATTGAAATATTAGAAGAATACAAAAAATGTAAAGGCCTGACGCCCGCTCAAGCTGAAGTCAACTATTTGAACAAAGCCAAGTGGCTGGAAATGTATGGTGTCGACATGCATATAGTCCTTGGCAAAGATGGGTGTGAATATCACCTTGGTCTCACCCCAACTGGAATTCTTGTCTTTGAAGGCCCTCAGAAAATTGGTCTGTTTTTCTGGCCTAAAATAAGTAAACTAGATTTCAAGAAAAAGAAGCTAACCCTTGTTGTAGTTGAGGATGATGACCAAGGTCGCGAACAGGAGCATACTTTCGTGTTCCGCCTCCACAATGAAAAAGCTTGTAAACATCTGTGGAAGTGTGCAGTTGAGCACCACACATTCTTCCGCTTACGAGCACCAGTCAAAGGCCCATCGGCACGACAGAACTTCTTTAGAATGGGATCGCGCTTCCAGTACTCTGGGAAAACAGAGTATCAAACAACTCAGCAGAATCGCGCGCGTCGCACTGTTCAGTTTGAGAGACGGCCTAGTCAAAGGTTTGCTCGAAGGCAAAGTCATGTTCTCCGGGAAAGAGAAAAACAGACCACTCCAAAAGCAGAGGCTTCAGTTTCCAACGAAGGAACAGATGAAATACCCAGTGTATCCACTGAATTAGCAAGCTTAATGCCTGACTCTAACCAGGGCACACTTTCTAGGAAGAGTAGCGCTAAGTCACAGAAGTCTTCTATTCTTGACACAGACATGAAACTAGCAGAAGTTGGAGAGCCATCAACTAAGAATCTCATGGATGAAGAACCACCGAAAGAAGTCCTGGTGTCAAAAGAAGATTCTATAAGCAACAAAGTTTTGTTTAAGGTAGATAAACCTATTGTAGAAGAAAAGAAGAACAACCTTACCCAACTGGTTATCAACAAACCAACTTGCAATTGCTCTCCAGCCACACCTGTGTCAGACTCTAATCCACTTAATGATCTCTTAATGAGTTTGGTTAAGGAGAAACTTAATAATGATGATTCGAAAAACGAAGTGAAGAGAGATCAACTAGACTCTGCAGGCGACAAGGAGTTTAACAACCAAGCTAAATGTTATTTGACATCTACAAAGGCTCTGCCACCAGGACAGCTTAAATGCAATAACATACTGAAAGCTCGTGAGAATGAAGTAAAAATTATAAATGAAACAACGAATATCAACTTATCTGTGCAGCCGTCACCATCCCCGAAAATTTTGAATGAGCCTGTTGGTCAGACTTCTCAGAATAATTCTCAGTATGTGTCAATAGTTGTGGTGGAGCCTCCTCAGTCTCAAGCTAAGGTCGCATCTCCAAAACCAGCACCAAGGAAAGAGGAAGTCACTCCTAAGGTTCAACCAATATCATCACTGTCTCCCTGGCTAGTGACATCAGAGCCTAGTTCTCCGTCCGGTATTGGTGAGAAAGAAATCACTATAATCCATCGTAAGTCTGTGATCACTACACAGTTATAGTTTAGTTACTAATTAATACTATATAAAATAATAGTGGTAACATATAATTCAGAACGAAATCTGTTGATTTCAGTATTTTAAAGTATTATGATTGTGCCTTAAGAATATAAAAGGATGTTTACAAAAACAACATAACTGCTTAGAGCGGTTGACAATCATTTCAGGTGTCAACCAGTGTAGTTAGTTATGTTGTTTTTGTAAACATCCCTTCATATGTAATAACTGTTTTGGTTAAATATGTACTTATACCAAGCCCCCTATTAATTATTTATATATGTTAAAATCACTTTAAAATAAGAATAAGCTGGTACCATCTTGGTACAGTGATAATCATTTCGCTTTTTAAGTTTCGAAGGAAACCCAAAGCGAGACTGATAATTTAATATTGTGTCGAATTTCAATAATTCGAATTTACAATACCTTATACAAAATGCCGTAGTTTAATTAAGACTGAAAGAGTTTTAACATAATGACAACATTCCGTAGCTACTTAATATTGTGATATAAATTGAATTTGACCGTCCTATTGAAGCATGTTTATGAATATGTTCGTAATGTTTGTATTATTAACAATAGTAGAATTTAGTACAATGAAATGTCAGTATTAACAAATGTAACCGTCGATTTTGTGTAATCAGGGTAGGGAATGCAAATCGGTTATTTTCGGTTATTTTTTGTATGGAAATAATCGGTTATTAACCGAAACCGCGGTTATTACCATACAAAAAATAACCGATTTGCATTCCCTAAATCAGGGGTGCCATAATTTTTTCACCTCTCGCAGTTAACTATCATAATAAAATATAACCGAAATGATTAATAAAAAATATTTTAATTAATGATAATAATATTAAATTTCGGTATGACTAATGCAACAAAGTTTTAATGAAATAATAATATGAGTAAATTACACATTTTATATTATTAATTATTATATAGAATTTCAAAAGGGTTTTAAAAAAGCTTTTCTAAATTGGTAACTACTTATGTTACTTAATTACTCTGAACAATGTACTTAAAATAGTTTGAACATGACTTGTATAATAATATTTGTGAATAACGCTGCTGCCTTACGGAAAATACAGTAAGTAACTACGTACAGATAGTTGATTCATCGTTATTTGACCCTATGTGTCAATAGAGTCGAGCTCATAAATATGTATACATTTCTATACCTCAATCCATTGCAAGAAGGTGAAAAATGTATACATGTATATGAACTCGAGTATAACTATACATCAGCTATACAGTGAAAAGAATTAAGAACAGGCCACAATGTTTATGAGATAAGCAAACCGACCCTTGTTCATTGCTCTCGAGTGTAATTTACCTATATAATTAAATTTAATTGATATATAAACTGTGTGTTCTCTAAGGCGGCAGAATACGGGTGCTGTGTTTATTTTATCAATTATATATGTCGATATATTTATTACAATTATTACAAATTAATAGTGCCAATAATCATTGGTATTTTTTGTATTAAGGTGCTTGGGAACAATTATTGACTAATTATATACTTAAGTTAAGCAATTTTACATAAGACTAAGTATAATCGAATATTTTAGAATGTAATCAAACAAATATTCTATCTCCTATTTTAAAAATGTACTTACCTATTTTAGTTCTTACTTATTATTTTAATAAATTGAATGACATTTTACTTATTAATTGTTATAGAAGATAAATCATTATGTGTTTGTTTTACATGCTGGACATAATATATTATGCTTCATTCTTTAAAAATATGCAGTTTTACTTTGTTTAGCACCTTAGTTACCTATTTATAAGAATGCCCACAGTGGCGCACGCAACATACCAATGCGAATCTTAAGGTCTGTGCACACCGACTGCGTGTGCGTAGACGTGCACTTGCGCGTTGTAATATATAGATCCTTATGAGAGACCCGCTTGTGTGGCGTAGGTATGCGGCTCCAATATTTTAGCGCACATGGATATTTTAAAACTTGTGTAGCCTTTAAACGGTACGTGGTACCCACAACGCCAAGAACGTATTAACGTAAGGTCTGTTTTGTATTAGCTTAGCTAGCTTGTAGCATTGATGTAGACTTGTGATATTATTTCCCTACATTAAAGTAACGCAGAGTGTGAGATGTTGATAGGTGGGCTAAAAGAAATTACAGCGCACGCCATGACAAAAATATCAACCTGGCCAAATTTTCATAATAAGGTGAGTGGTGTTTTGATACTGACTGACTTCGTATATACTTACACTTTCGGCCTCTATTATCGGATCAGCTGGATCAGTGGCAGACTTGCCCTAAGGTCCAGTAGACCCGGGCCTAGGGCGGCAAACTGTGACAAAAAATTCGATGATAATAAGAAATAACTCAAAATGTAGGTGATGGGTGCTGAGAAAGAGGCGGCTACAGGGCCTGGGGCCTAGGGCGGCAAAGACTGCAAATCCGCTACTGACCTTGATATTACCAACACATTGTATTTAATTATGATGCGTGGACCTACATCTATTTCTTACACTTGACTGTATCTGAAATTGTGTAGGTATGTACCAGTACCACTAGTACACCGTGCAAGTTGCTAGCAAGTTTTTACAAAACCAACAAACCTACAGCCAAACTGAAAATAAAGAGAAAAAGTATATGAAAAGTATGTCAAATGTCATTGTCACTAAAACTTAATTAATTTAATTAAAATTGTCTATTTATCCTTATAATAATATAGCTTAAAGTCCGTAAAATGAATAAATCACCCGTTATATTATCCTCCAGCTCATCTTCAGAGCAAGATATCCAGTTCTCGTATAAGCGCTATTTCATCAACAATATGGACTCGTACCATGGAGAGCGAATACTAGAGCTTATAACGAAGGTTATCCTCCAAAAGACTGCGGAACAAAGTAGGGTGCCTTCCGCGGTTATGTTGGCTGAGGATGCGGAGCCTTTGCCTCCGCCGCCGCCTGAGCTACCGTATGAAATTATCGGTAAGTTAAACCCGATGGTCTTGCACCCATTGACGGCGTATGCTGCTAGAAACTCGGCTCATTAAAACGCGGTTGATGCCAATCCATTATGTGTTATAGGCGTTCCAAAATTAAAGCACTTAAATTGTAGGTACAGTTAGTCGTGTCTAGGCATCAAGCTATATTAACTGTGCACGTGGTAACGAAAGAGACGACGAAGTTATTATCACACTCTTCGTTAAACATAATATTTAACGACGAATGTAACAATAACTTCATTCGTAGGATCCTGGGTTATGAAATAAAGATGGAAGTATATTTTTTGTTCTCGTTATGTATAGTATAGGTACCTACTTTACCTATATTTCATCACTCAGAGTCGAGCCATTATTTCGCTTGGACCATTTTTTCGTGGTCCTTTGCTTAGAGAGGGTAAGTACGTTTAGTTATACGTCGGCTTTCTTCTCTTGTAAAATAATTGCCGCATCAAGCATCGTGTACGGATTTCCTTGGGATAATTCAAGAATCCTGCAGTTGAATATTTAAATATACGTCTCCGCCCGCTAATACACATATAATTACTAAACCGCTTTTGGATATCGTGGACAAGGACGACGGACGAACTGGTATAAGTCACCTGCGAGTATAAATTTTGTTTAGATCCGCACCGCAGTATCGGCTCCAGTTCCCGGATTCTCCGTATTTCCTCCAAATTCTAAAAGTCTACGACATTCTATCATTTTTTTGTGCCACCAACCTCTCCCTTTTTTTTCACATTTTCCTTGGTTTTCATGATGGAAATGCTTGGCTTCTTGTATAAATGCTGTTAAGATTTTAAAGTTACCTACATATAGTTGAGACTCTTCAGGCTTTCTTTTATATCAGATTATAATAAATTCCTTAGGTACAGTCACTGACCCCAAGATAAAATCACTGGACAACGTAGCGCGGATCATTCCGAAGGACCAGGTCCTGTCAGACATGCTCACATGCGGCACGGTCGTGCTGGACATCAGCTACGATCGGGAAGAATTGAGAATCGCCATGGAATACTTTAAGCGTAAGTGTACCTAAGAGCCTCTATAATAATATATGCCGATGGCCAATGGGGTCGAAAAGTGCTCGAGTGGAGACCACGGACTAGCAAGCGCAGCGTAGGACGTCCACCCACAAGATGGACGGACGACCTTGTTAAGGCCGCCGGAACACGCTGGATGCGGGTCGCTTCGAACCGGTACGAATGGAGGTCCAAGGGGGAGGCCTATGTTCAGCAGTGGACGTCTTATGGCTGAGATGATGATGATGATGATGAAGTGTAAGAGCTGAGTGGACGCTCGAGTTGGGCGTGCAGCGTGCAAATGCAAACTATACTTAGGAGCGGCCTTAGTGCACGCTGTTCAAATCAATTTGTGAGCCCGACGCCACACCTCTTCGCCGAACGCTCTGCTTTGAGCGCGTCCACTAGGCCTTAAGCCCGCTCCAGACTATGCGCGTGAATCGCGGGCGATGTTTTAATCCTATTCGTAACCACGCGCCACCCACAGCACGTGGGTCTTGCGTCACTCCTTTCAGTTTACTATTTAATTAATTAATTAGAAATTGCTTTCTTTTAATTCGACGTTTCTCTCAGATGAATGAAACAGAAGGACCTTGTAGTTACTCGTATAGGCATTCAGGTATGTATCATAACATATAATCGTCTATGTGGGCTAGCTAGGGTGGTAATAAACCACATATTCAAAATACTTGCAGTGCTAAAAGATTTGCTGGAGAAACACGGGCCATCACCCGCTTCGGACCCCGACGACGAAGTCGGCGCGGGAGACTCTAACAAGCGATACCTCATCCTCATTTCCACTGTCATGACCTGGGCCGCAACCAAACCTTTGGATCCGGTGAGTTTCCACCACAGAGTTAACAGACTCTTGCTAAGCATCTTAGGCTCTGTCTTCACTTTCCATCAGGTGTGACTAAGAGCCAATCGCCGATAAGTACTTAATATTAAAAAAAACTGATTTCATACTAGAAGCTGGTGATAGCAACGCAGGCGACTCTAACAAGCGATATGGCCCCTATTTCACCACGGTGACAGGTGCGACAATTCGACAAGTCTCATTGTTGCTGACGTCACAGGCATCCACGGGCTACGGTTACCGCTTACCATCGTATTATTACCTGTCACGGTTGGTGAAATAGGGCCCTGGTCCTCATCCCCACTGTCATGACCTACGGGCGCAGCATATCGCCTGTCACTATGCCCATCACTTTCGCACTTGCAAATTGCATACTTGTTAGGTAGAACGTGACAACTTGACAAGCGATAAAAAAGCACCTGTGCTACCGTCGCGACCAAACCTTTGGATCTTGTGAGTTTCCCCGAAGCGTCCTTGCATAAAATCAAATGTTGAAAAGAACTTTATTGTTATTGTTTGGTGCCAATATTTTGTGAACTGTCCTTACTTATCTATTGTCCCAAGAGTTACTTAGGTACGTATGACACAATTCCGTTTTGTCATACGAAAGAAAGCTTTTTTTTAAACCAATCGATTATTTGTTACCAAATTGAGTCAATGCTTCCACGTTAAGGACGCCGGAAACATTGATCCTTTTTGCGATATCCTGTCTATTGTGCTGTACCACATTCTTATTATTTTGCTCAGTTCAGGCCAAGTACCTGTCCATTCATTGAAATGTGGGTACTATTTTTGACCATAACAATCGCCAGCGAAGCACAATTTGTACCTAATTACAGTACTTAGAAACAAAATTGACAAAATGTGGAAGTAATAAAATTAATGTCTTCTAAATAAAAAAACTACTTCACCAAACTTTTGCGCAGGATAACCCAGAAATGCCGTTCCTCGAAACAGATTTCCGCAAAAGAAAGCCTCATCTCAACTACAAAATGCACTACGACGCCGAAAACGAAGTCATAGGCATTGCGAGAAAGTATCGAAGACTCATCGGGTAAGACTAATTACTGCCGTGATGCAATATGCTTGGGTCAACAAAAAACCTTAGGCGTATGTCTGCCGGTAGATATTACGCTTACTAGGCCTTTGTTTTAGTCTAAAAACCAATATAACAATGACCCTTGTTGTCGCTTTGTTATTACCGATCTCGAGGTCACAATATACTGGTTAATTAACTACAAAAGCGTGGCTTTTGAGTGTAATGCCGATCTATTGTTCTATGAGTAGTGACGCGTGGATAGTACGGCCGTGACTCACTTATGGTCTTATCTAAGCATTGCGTTCTTAATGTCGTAGCTTGTATGCTGGTTTAGCGTCAGTATTAAAACAAAATCTACAATGTACGTTTTTATTAACTCCTTAGTTCATCTAATTCGGTTTGTTGGAACCTTTGCATGAGGTGACTAACCAAATGTTACATGCTGTACCTACGCTTAAGACTGTCAAATACGTAGACCTCACAATAGCCCAAAATAGAAAGCTTTTCATAATTCATATATATATTTCATTCCGTTGCGGGTTGCCGGGCGTCAGACCGTCAACAACTCCTGAGGATGCCTCGTAGAGAGGCGAAACACGTGTCTTATTACTCTTTTAGTGGTGGTTTGATATATTTATTTGCGTAGGTATTTATTTCTGCGGTGGGAGGGTGGTAAAATTAATTGCATGTAAAGAATACGCAAGTAAGGATAACGGGTTAGCACTGATTGACTAGCACGTTATCTTTTCGCGGATTAGCAAAGTATATTTTGGTTTTAACTCATATGATATTAGCGATTTTCAAAATTACCCGCTTTCGAACTGGGTAATTGGTAAAAATTGACACACTCTGTGAGTACCTAAGTAATTTTAGTATCTCAATTGTAGTGCCACAGTGGTGTGCGCGGGAATGACGTACGGCGGGCGAGAGGACGTATTGTACTACTGGTTCCAGAAGGCTTGGGAGTGTGAACCTCTGCTGCCGATCCTTGGAAGAGGCGCGAACGCTATTCCACTTATCAACGTCCAGGATTTAGCGCAGTAAGTGCCTGATGATTAGGTGCGGCTGACGGTCATAAGGCTTCATTACACAACTGTTCACACAGCATAGGTACGGTTCAAACTACCCGACACGACATAAAAAATGTCGTATAGCTAGGTACTATGCTTGTATGCAGACTCGCAGCCAAATGCTCTCAGAATGCTCATTGTCTCAACTGAATAAGTAAATTCGAAAATTGTCTCAGTTACTTGAATTTTTAAAGAGCGATACTACTTTACATATATTTTAATTACATTTTCACGGTAGCTGTTATGTTAAATTTAGTTTTGTAATGCATGCCTACTTATAGTTCCAATGAAATTTTAACGGTTTCAGAATCATTTACAATTTGGTGATGGATTTCCCGAGGAAATTATTCATTTTAGCTGTTGAACAGAACATAACGAAGCAAAGAGAGGTTACGTATTGTTTTAACTATGGAACAACATCAGCGTGTCAAGCCAAGTTCAAAAGGAGAGGATTTATAATTTTAGAAATACACGAGTTATCTTTGAGTATTTTACAAGTTTTTATTTAACTTGCCCTGTTAGTAGGTAGGTATTATGTAAGTATATTAGTGTGGGTCAAATCTTTTTTCCCGAGAACTAATTTATTCATTGTGTAGAGTCATACCAAAAAAAGTCTGCAGCGGATTCGATAGCCCACGCAGTGCACGTGTTATTTTAAACGTCAAATCCGCTATCAAATCCGCTGCAGACTTTTCTTTTTCCGACTCTAGCTCTTAATTGTCAAGTAAACCTATTTAATGTACCTTTATTCCTTTCCCCTGATTGAGTAATGTCTGATTCAATTCAATTCAAAAAAAAAAAAAAAAAAAAAAAAAAAAAAAAAAAAAAAAAAAAAAAAAAAAAAAAAAAAAAAAAAAAAAAAAAAAAAAAAAAAAAAAATACATTTTTCTTCAGATACTGAAACCCCTTGGTCGCTGCGCTGGGACTGGATTGTTCAAATGCATTCCACCGGAAGACGCCTTCTTGATTCCGGAACTCGATGTAACGTACTCTTTTACGTTATTATATTACATATTATATATTCTTACATCAAAATGTAAATTCATATTGAAATGAGTCAGCCCACGAGAGTTCATATTTTCACTTTAAGTTACGCTCCTTCGCTCTGCCGACCTTCTGTAAGTGGAGTATTTAGTACAATCGCAAGAGTTAGTAGCGACGAAAGAGCTTGTAGATGTAGGTATCCTGATAATCACAATAATTTGGGTAGGCTAAGCAATATACGAATAAAGTAGTAATGTATGTATGCTGTATGCTCGGTAATGGTCGTTTGTATATCTCCTGACATGGCGCAGTCGGTAGGATGTACGAGTATTTGATTGTAGACGGACCTTACCTTATTACCTGATAGATGGTCTTCTCCACATTGACCTTAGACACAGTCAATGCTATAGGATTTTCGTCTTTAACACATTTAAAAGAAATTGAATTCTGTGGTTAAAAACTCATTCAAGACGTTTCTGAGGTTCTTGTCCACTTCACAGCAAAGGATTTTCGACCTTATGACACTGAACCTGTACATGGAACCGGGATTTATCGTGGAGACGATGGGTCTCCAGTGGACCACTGAGCTGACTTTTGCCGAATATGCCCCGACTCTCATGAAGGAGTTCAAGAAACTAAAAGGACTGAAGCCATTTAAAGTAAGATTTTCTGGACATCACGGTTGCCACTAGGGCTCCTGATATCCGTGATACACGCCGATCCGTAGCTACGGGTTCTTAAGCCCGGCGGTACTAAGATCACGAATTTCACGAACACGGCAAGGTACGTACCTCGTACCTGCGTTCGCGTCCGGATTCACGTGACACGCCGTGACACGCCATGATACGTAGCCCGTACCTGCGTGAGCTTCGGGCTCGTCGGTTCCGTTGAATACTTATCGCACGTCTCGTAGGTTCGACACGCCCGGGAGAAAAATAAATAAGGACTAAGTATGTATTATTGAATTGAGTTACCACTTAGTATATAATATATCTATTTTAAAGTTGAGCAAATTATTTTAATAAACCTTTTGTACCCCATACAGTGTTGTTGTATTATTTTAGCAACCCTTTTATTAAAGTAGCTATTCATTGTAATTAATGCTTGGTTCTTTTAATTTATTACTGATTAATATTTAAAAGGCCGTACTATTGGAAATAAATTTTATTTCAAAAGTAATGAAACGGAATTAGAGCTATGAATAAAAAACTCACGATACATTTTTATTCGTAGCTCTTAGAGACCGCATCGTATCTATCTTCACTCAACGTCGCGGGCGGACCGAACCGGCGTGTTCTTATGATACGTGAAGCCGTGATCACGCCTACACGGATCTACACGGATTCACGTACCCTAATTTCACGTAACCGAATGTCACGTGCGGAACGGACCAGAAAACCGTTGCCGTGATTCACGAAACCGGGCGCACGGCTACGGGTTCACGAATCACGGACACGACCGCGAGCCCTAGTTGCCACCCATTTACTGTACCTACCTACTAACAATTTCATCAGTAGGTATTAATAGTGACATGTCAGCTGAAAAATGTTTCTCATGAAATATAGGTATTCGTAGGTAAAGGTAATGTCATTTTACTCAGGTAGTCTTAGTCAAATATGTAATTGTGGCCACGTACCTAGCTGAAATATTTAGTCTACTAGTAGTCTTAAGATAGGGTCTCTATTGTTTCCCAAATAGTTTTAAGTCATAATGTATTGTTTGTCCGAATTTTCGTTAGTCATAATTGGTTTTCCTCAGAAACGCGTAACTTTTCAGGATTGCCATAAAACAAACCTAACCTAACCTAACCTATCTATAGAATAACCTTAGGAAAATCCTGAAAAATTAACGGTTTCAGTTTTATGACTAACGATAATATGACAAACAATACATTATGACTTAAAACTTTATGGGAAACAAAGGGACCCCCTTAAGATACTATAATAGGGTGTATTCGGGTAATTTCGTATGTTGGATAATTCCGAAAATCTGATGGAAATTACTCAAAATTCCATCATATGAGAGTCCTTTTTCGGAATTATCCGACGGTTTTCCATAATTACCCGAATACGTAAGTTCAGGCTTAGGAAGGCCAACGTATAATGGAAGAGTATTCAAAATTTTGCATTTTACCGAGCAATACCTTGAATTCCGATAACAAAATATATACATTTTTCAGATCGTTGTTTACGGTCCTCCTACGGTTGGAAAAACGACTCTGGCGAAGCAAATCTGTGAGAACTACGGTCTTATTTACATATCACCCGACACTGCCGCCAAAGATGTCATGGAGGATTTGGTAAGCGTTTTTTCTACGTTGTCTACTATAATGGTTGAATGGTTGGTTGAATGGTTGGTAGAATGGTTGATTCGTTTAGTTAAGTGCTTCATTCGCCAACAAACTGTTTACAGTTTGGCCATACTGTAAATTTTGTTTATAAGCATGTACCTTTTGAATAAATAAATTAAAAAAAAATTAAACATCGTAAACCAAATTATAATTACATGCTTTTCACTATGAGCTCTCAACTATAATGACTTCATTACGAAACACTTTAGCGACCAACCGCGTCTCGCTGCAATCAAAATGACAAAACCAAATGATGGAACAAAAGACATAAGCTTTTGTTCTGAAAAAGAAGTTCTTAGACGTCGTTTGTTCTATCCTTTTATCTACTTACAATTAATTGTTTAATTTAGGTTGTGTAATAGTAAATTGTAAAATAAAATGAAAAATGTAAAATATTATTTTTGGTGACTCATAGAAAAAAAATATTGTATACAATATTGATAATAAGTACCTAATTAAGCTTTTCAATCACGTACCTAACTTAGGCCCCTAGGCAAATTTCGTGGTCTGAATACGCTTGAAAAGTTGCTATTATATAACGACAAAGGGAGTTGTTACCACCCATTTAGCTGACTCTTATTTTTCATTGTTTCTTTTGTGTCATTATCGTGTATTTTACCGTAGATCTCAGTGCTGTGCATTTATTTTATAATAGTGGAGTGTGCTCAAGCCATAAAAAGGTTAAATACGGCATTTTTGATGCAGGTTGGGGGGGGGGGGGGGGGGGTGTAAGGGTCCGTGACGTCTGACGTTATTCTTTAAAAAAGTAAATAATTGACATACAATGTGACGTTTGCTTATCGACAACAGGACTGTCGATGATTTATTTTGTCAATCACTTACAATAAGTCGTTCGTGCTAGAAAAATATCTAGGTGTATTTAATCACTGACAGCTTGAATTTTTGACCGCTTGAATAAATGTTGATAACCCAAAATTTCATGTTGGAACTAATCCCAATAAGGTCTAGTTTACCCTCTGGGTTGGAAGGTCAGATGGCAGTCGCTTTTGTAAAAACTAGTGCCCACGCCAATTCCTGGGATTAGCTTCCAAACGAACCCTAGGCTCCCATGAGCCGTGGCAAAAATGCCGGGATAACGCGAGGAAGATGATGTGAACCCAAAATGTCATTATCGTAGAGCAATTAAGAGACTTTTCAGTTTATAGAATCACATCAATCAGAGACCTGCTGATGTGTATATTGTATGTATATGTATATGCACCATTGTGTGAACATCTACGTGGTATAGGCCTACAGTTGCGCATTGCAAATCATGGCTTAGCATGGACCATCCTTGACCACTGTGTACCCTTTACCTAGATAAATTTGGTGACAGGCACGCCGTGTTGCCCACTGGGACGAGGGAGAAACATCCGCGTTGCCCCAACCATCCCCCGAAGAGGAAGTTGCGGGGCTTGACGATGATGACGAAGGTGCTGAGGATGAGGAGGTGCGCGAGGCGGCGAGGCAAGAGTTGGCTGTGATGCGAGCCGGGCTGGCCATCAGCGAGGACGAGATTATGGGGTACGCGCTACGATACGGATCCCTTTGTTGACATAATTATTAATGGGCTGAATAAGACAACATGATTTTGACGTATAATGCATCCGTCGTCCGTCCATTAATAATTATCGAAGGTCATAATGTAATGACCCATACAACCATTTCCAGTCGCCGTT
The DNA here is from genome assembly GCF_963556715.1 of Cydia fagiglandana. Classification (NCBI taxonomy): domain Eukaryota; kingdom Metazoa; phylum Arthropoda; class Insecta; order Lepidoptera; family Tortricidae; genus Cydia; species Cydia fagiglandana. Next base: position 19,957,152 of record NC_085938.1, read on the forward strand.
ACGACGCGGTGTAGACACATCTTGTGTCGACACCGTCTGTTTCGGTCACAATTCCAGTCGCAAAGTCGTCGCCGTGTCGACACAGTTACCAGAAATGGGGAAGGGTCGACACATGACACAAAGTGACATAAAGTGTGGTCGCCGTGTGCACACATTGTTACTAGTTTGCGACTACTTTATGCCAAAATCATTCGTTCATTCGTTCATTTTGTTCCTGTCAAATGGAAACTGTCAGATGGAAAAATAGTTAAATAAAAATAAGTGACATTAATACGCCATCTCTAAAACGGATTACAAGACGTAATTATATATTGTTTGCATTTATATTACAATAGGACTTAAATTATTATGGGGAATTAAACTGCTCGAGTGATTTGATAAACTAAGTGTAATATAATCAACGCGCCACCACATTGTTTTAGTTTAGCCGGAAATGAAATTGTTTACTTCTCAGTGCTTGTGTTCATAAATATATTATTTGATGCATTTTTAGTACTTCGATGCGTATACTATACTTAGATAACAGAAATAACGCTTTACATACTACGAAACTTGTTAATTATGATGTATAAATATGGTTTAAGGCTGAGAAATATTGCAGTCACAAAGTAGTCGCAAATGTTTCGACTTTGTGTCGACTCTGTGTAGACACATGACACGCGCTGTCAAAAGTAATAACAAAGTTACTCGATTTGCAAAATGGCTCCTTGTGTTCATTTGTTTTCAGATATTCTCAAAGTGTAAAAATGACGTGGTCAGAGATGGGATTATTCGACTAAGGCCCACTTGCACCGTCCCACTAACCCTGGGTTAAGCGGTTAAACCGTTAACCCAGTATCAAATTGTACTGGTAACCATGGTAACTCCAGGTTTAACCAGTTAACCCCGGGTTAGTGGAATGGTGCAAGTGGCGCTAATTAATGGAATAAAAAAAGTTAATCCTCAAATTTTAATCACGATTAGGTTAGTCGACCTAACATAGAATGAATTTGAATGAATCTGAACATTAATCGAATAAATTATCGATTAAATCTCGGTTGGAAGTTGACAGGGGGCCATTTTTGTACGTAAAAATAATAGAAATGTCTTGCATGCAGATGGTAGCCAAACACTTTGTCATAAAAGTCGAGATGGGTGTCGATTTATAGGTTTTAGGGAGTGCCGATTTCGAAAATGATGACCATTTTGGATTCCAAAATGGTGGCCATGCACTATGTCATAAAAGTCGTCATGGGTGTCGTTTTATAGGTTTTAGGGGGCGCAGATTTCGAAAACGATGACCATTTTGGATTCCAAGATGGCGGCCATGCACTATGTCATAAAAGTCGTCATGGGTGTCGTTTTATAGGTTTTAGGGGGCGCAGATTTCGAAAACGATGACCATTTTGGATTCCAAGATGGCGGCCATGCACTATGTCATAAAAATCGTCATGGATGTCGTTTTATAGGTTTTAGGGGGCCCCGCTTTCGAAAATGATGACCATTTTGGAATCCAGAATGGCGGCCATGCACTATATCATGAAAGTCATCATGGGTGTCGTTTTATAGGTTTTGGGGGGCGCAGATTTCGAAAACGATAACCATTTTCGATTCCAAAATGGCGGCCATGCACTATGTCATAAAAGTCGTCATGGATATCGTTTTATAGGTTTTAGGGGGCCCCGATTTAGAAAATGATGACCATTTTGAAATCTGAAATGGCGGCCATGCACTGTCATAAAAGTTGTCATGGCTATCGTTTTATAGGTTTTGGGGGGCGCAGATTTAGTAAATGATGACCATTTTGGATTCCAAAATGGTGGCCATGCACTATGTCATAAAAGTCGTCATGGGTGTCGTTTTATAGGTTTTTGAGGGGGCGCAGATTTAGAAAACAATGACCATTTTGGATTCCAAGATGGCGGCCATGCACTATGTCATAAAAGTCGTCATGGATGTCGTTTTATAGGTTTTAGGGGACGCAGATTTCGAAAATGATGGCCATTTTGGAATCCAAAATGGCGGCCATGCACTATGTCATAAAAGTTGTCATGGGTGTCGTTTTATAGGTTTTAGGGGGCCCTGATTTCGAAAATGATGACCATTTTGGAATCCAAAATGGCGGCCATGCACTATGTTAAAAGTCGACATGGATGTCGTTTTGTTGGTCATGGTCATCATTTTCGAAATCTGCTCTTCCTAACACCTATAAATCAACATCTATGACGGCTTATATGACAAAGTGCACGGCAGACATCTTGGAATCCAAAATGGTCATCATTTTCGAATTCTGCACTCCCTAAAACCTATAAAACGATATCCATGACGACGCAAGTTATCTTTATTTTCAGATCTAACAAATTGCTACAGAATACAAAGGACAAAAAAAGAAGCGAGGAGGTAATGAAACAAGCAAAAATACAGATGATTCCTCGACGCAATGGGATGCTTCTTAAATTGTGTCCAGATTTTTTGTCATAAAAGTTTTTATTTTTCACATATTACTCTCACAAGTTCCGTGACATTTCGACCTTGTAATTTTTTAAGTAAATGTTTTTGTTTATCTGTGAGGATCTCACTAGAATAATATAATCAAGGTATGTTTATATTTGATGATTGAAATAGTAACGCAAAAAAAAATATATCTGTGTCTTATATTCCTGCCGAAGACTTTTATTTTTCCTTTTCCTTCTACACAAGTTTGGTCAAGTAATAAGAATTTAGGGCTCTCAATTTTATTTTGACTTCTACAACATTAAAGCTACGAGGCCATGTTTGGTATCGTTTTCGTATAAATTCGCAGTACCAAATTTAGTTATGGTATCACATTGACACCATTCCAAAGTAAAAACATATACTTTCTTAAAAGAAACATATTCTTTCTTTAAAAACTCCTCTTCACGCTTAAACTGCTGAACAGTTTTAATTTAAATTTAGTACACATATATATTGAGTCCCGAGACAGGACATAATAAGTTATCTCAAAAATCATCCTTTAAAGGTGTGAAATGAGGTGTAGGGGGGAATTCAGAATTGACTTCTTGAAGTTAATACTGTTTAAGTTTAGGTTTGAAGTCATGTTTTTTTTATCATTTTTAACTAAATCAAAGATGTAGACCATCCCAAATTTAATATAAATCAGTTCAGCGGTTATTGATTTCCCGTACAAATTTCCACGCCACTTTTCACACCTTCAAAAGATGATTTTGGTTATAAGATCTATCCTATGTCCTGTTCCGGGACGCAAACTATTTCTATACCAAATTTCTACGAAATCGATTCAGCGGTTAAGCGTCAAGAGGAGTTTAAAATAAACCGGCCAAGTGCGAGTCGGACTCGCGTATTAAGGGTTCCGTACATTAAGTCCGACTCGCGCTTGACTGCACATTTCTAATAGGTTTTCCTGTCATCTATAGGTAAAGAACTATTTTGTGTATTCAGACAGACAGACATACAGACGCACGAGTGATCCTATAAGGATTCCGTTTTTTGCTTTTGAGGTACGGAACCCTAAAAAGATATTTTTTTATTTTGTGGAATGGTGTCAATGTGATACCTTAAATGGATTCAGCAACCCAGATTTATACGAAAACGATACCATACACGGCCTTGCACCTTCACTGATGTAGATATATCAAGATAAAATTGAGAGCCCTAAATAAACTTTCAAGAGCGGATATCTCAAAAACTATTCAACATATCGAAAAAATTGACGGAATAAACTTGTAACAAATTAAATTAACTTGCATTTTGTATAAGTGGCCATGTCGCTAAGATGCATAGTTTCCGAGATATAATCGAAAAACCGGAAAATGGGACCTTCAAAGCCCCCTCTCTTCCCCCGCTCAAGGGCTACGGCCGGGGACTTTTGATATGTTCACCTCCTAACTTGTCCAAACCAAGTTACAGAGTCAAAAATTGTGTTCCGAGCATTTCCCTCTACAACTTTTTGGAGCATTCGTTGGCTGACCTAAGTAGCTTATTGCATTTCTTTAAAAACTTTTCTGTAAAAGGTTGACGGGTGTTGGGTGTTTATATGGTTTTGGTCGATTATTATCATTTGCATCGCCCATGATGACTTACTAGAATTACTTACGAGCACACGAGACACTAATAGTAGTTTGACAAACCTTGGTTTTCAAGAGGTATTTTATATTGACATTTGCTGTCACAAATTTGCTGTCAGATTTAGTCGCAAACCGCACGCAAAGTGCACACAAATGTGTCGACACCTTGTTACGGAAAAGTGTACACACGGCGACGACACTTTGTTTCGAAACAATTCTAGACACATTGTGTGGACTCTGTTACGACACATCTGACATTTAGTTACCACTTTGATGATTCTGCGACTGGAATGGTTATATGGGGATTGTCAGATTATCATTAGTAATAATTCTGAAACCGTTAACTTTTCAGCATTGCCATAAAAACAAATCTAACCGATTTACAAGTTTTTACGAATTTAAAAGTGCGACAGAGAAACAACACGGGGGGGGGGGCAAAAAGGGGGGATGAATGAGTAGGATAACGTTGAATACGAAGCGTGTAAGGCAAGAATTGGCTGTGATGCAGGACTGGCTTGCCGTCAGCGAGGAAGATATTATGGGAATGCGTTACGAGCTTAACCCTTTGAACGCCAAACGGCGAAGGAATATGCCGTGCTCCGGACGCCAGGCGATCGCGATTATTTAAGCGAAATTGAACTTTATGGATACTCCCTATTGAATTGGCGAAGCTGACGGCTGTAGCCGTCATTGGCGTCCTTGGCAAGAGTTTCCGATGACGTCCACAGCTGTCTGTGGCGGTCAATGGGTTAATAAAGCTTATAGAGGTTATGGGAGATGTATTAAAAAGAACTAGGGATAAATAATAAGGAAGGAGCTGTGCGAGGCTGTCAGGCTGGGCTATGAATGGCCTCTGTGCCCTGTTTATCAAAAGCTTGTAACTAGTAATACAAGTGGAAGTCCCTTTTTGGCAGCTTTTGTTAGAAAGGGACTTCCACTTGTAATACAATTTACAAACTTTTGATAAACAGGGCACTGGTCGTCATATAAGTACATCCGTCCGTACTTAACGACGTGTTCTTCTTGTCTTAGGTATATGCGAAAAAGGTTGCTGTGCCGAGAAGCTCTTAACAGAGGTTGGGTGCTGGATGGGTTCCCGGAAACTATACCGCAATGCACTGCGCGTGAGCACGTTATTCAATATTTACTAATAGAACCATTACGCAACTCGGGACCCAAGAGCTGGCAGTTAATTACCTCGCTCAACGCTTCAGTCTGGCAGTTCAGTGGGGTTAGATTTAGTTTAGCTTTATTTTATTTTAGAAAGTTTGTATATAGTTTAATTGTCATTTTAATTTATTTTTATTTATTGTTTTTTGACATGTTTTTGTACCATATATATGAATAAATCATTCATAGAACCATTTCAAGGAAGCGCTGGTGGCCTAACCTGACCAAAACTAAATATAAGTAATAATTATTTCCGCAGTATTTGACAGAGGCGAAGAACATGATTCTGACGCCGAAGAGGAGGATGAAGAAGACAAGTTTGAGGAAGATGCTGATTTATACAGCAATGTTTTTAAGAAAATTCTGCCTGGTACGTAAAATATCCCAAGAAAATTGTATGTCATTTATTCGTCGCAAGCCATGGTAGCCATGGTACCTATTACAGGTGATCTGGCGCTGGAAGACCCATCATATAATAATTATCTTAAATAAACAAATAAAAAAAATAATGTCCGGTGAACCAATTTCAAGTTACGCGCCTTCTTAAAACTTTCTTCACAGATATCGTAGTAAGCCTTGAAACTACTGACGACTTCATCTGCGAGAAAGCTATGAAGCTACCAGAGGGTAACTCCCGACGAGACGAAGAGGTTATCCTGGACCGTCTCTTCGAGTTCCGTGCCAACGACGCCCGTGACGTCACACCACTGAATTTCTTTGATGAACTGGACATACACCCTCTCATAGTGCCAGTGAAGGATCATTCTGACTATGCTATGAAGGGGCCGTATGCGGCTGTGGCTTTGCGGATGGGACGGCCTTGCAGATATTCTAAATTACTTGGTAAGCTATAGATAATCACTTGACGACCAGTCTGGCCTAGTGGCCATGACTCAGGAAATATCTGTGTTCATCATACAAATAAATTCCCTTACCGGGATTCGAACCCAGGACCATCGGCTTCGCAGGCAGGGTCATTACCCACTAGGCCAGCCATAGGCGTACCCACGGTGGAGCAGGAGGGGGGGGGGGGCAGTTGCCCCACCCTGGTCTCTGACCATAAGCTAAGAATTTCTGTTTCAACCCTACTCTGTTACAATGTACCCAGCCTCCCCTACTTCTGTCCCACCCCTAAAAAATGCTGCGTACGCCTATGGGCTAGACCGGTCTCGTATTAGTTTTGTGACTACACTTGAATAACGTCTGCCTATACCTTAGCTATGATCGAGGCAGCTGAAAAGAAAGCTAAAGAAGACAAAGCCTTGCGGCGGCATGAAGAAGCTAAATCGCTGAAAATACTCGAGGAAAAAATGAGGAAAGAGCGTGAGGACAAAATGGAATACTGGGTGAGTGAATAATGGTGGCTAACAAGCATTCAGTCCACGTGGAGTCCTGGGGTCAGTTTTATCATTATAAATCTGTGCTTTTGAAGAACCACGTACATTTCACACACGGAAGAAAGAATGAATGAGCGCGCCGCGCTCTCACAAATCTAGGGTACAATTCAGTAACCATCATTTAGGTTTCATCAAGTGTTGCATGGCCTGAAAAATAACAATCTACAGATAGGTATTGATGTTGTGTTATTTTTATGTTATTTATTTAACTAACATAAGAAACTCTCAACGAATCCACTTTCAGAAGAACCTACCAATATATTTTTCATATCTCATGCTCTGAAAGTGGGTCGTTGTTGTTCTAAAAGGTGCGCAGAAAGTGATACGTTTATGCTCTAGTGCAGAAAAGTGGTGTACTCCTCTGCGTCCCCGTCCCACGAACAACTGGGTGGAAACAAAATGGAAAAATAGTGTCTTTATTTCCTCAATTGGTAATTGTTTAATTTTATTAATCCCACGTTGATCCTTTTTTTATAAAAAATGATATAGGTGAATTGTTAAAAACAAATTATTCTTGATTTATTTCGTTGAATTCTATTTACTCGATTTCATAAGGCGGGAACCAAAAGGAATACACCAAAAATATTTTTTTTAAACCTTACACTTGCGTAAATGGGCAAAGGCAGAATCTTATACAGCCACAGTTAAACGTTTGTACGATATTAAATTGATTTTTAAGATATTTAGCACTATATTCATGAAAATAAAATAAAATACAAGAAAAAAATTACTTATATTATTAATTTAATTGTTATTTAATATTTAAAATACTTTTATTATGTTATTACGTGGTGCGCCGCACCAAGGTCGCGGTGCGGTCCGGTAGTCTGTTGCGGCTTTTAGAACGAAAAAGTATAAAATTAAAAAGTAAGAGTCAATCCCGCTGATTTTCATACTATAATGAACAAATCATTTAAAAATTACTGCAGTTTGTTAAAAAATGTGTGTTTTCGTAAATATTGCAATCTAAATGATTTTCGCTAGGGGTTATTAATCACATATGTAAAGTCTCCGATTGCAAGTAAGTCCTAAGGAAAATAAATCATGGCCGTAGGTCTATTACAGTGGTTCTTAACCTGGGGGTAATTACCCCCGTGGGGGTAAAACTGGTATTTTACGGGGGTAATAAACTAACCTAATATAATAATACAACAAACGTACACGTTTTATTTTTTATTACCATTGGGAGGAGGGGTAAAATCAGGTTCCCTAGTTAGTCATAGGGGTGACCGGACTGAAAAGGTTAAGAACCACTGGTCTATTAGGTACTTCCATTACTGATTTTGCGAAATTGCCTTGTCTTGTTTAGTTTCCTCGCATTCGATATGAAAAGTAGAGTGTTTAACTCGGGTGAAAGGCACCATTTCTGTCTCGGACTATTGGCGCTCTCACTGCGTTCGAGCGCCAAACTACCTCGACAGAAATGGGTGCCTTTCCACCCTTGGTTAACAATCTACTAATAACTATATACCTATCTATTTATAGCAGCTTCGGCCTCCATTATCCTCTAGCTTTGTCGATCCATTGACATCTGCAACCAATTTTTACTAGCAATTGTCTTCGGATTCGGACGTTTCATCTCATTACAACAACCGGAGGTATTCGGCTCATATTTTTAACCGACTTCCAAATCTCAAAGAAGGAGGTTATCAATTCGGTTGTATGTTTTTTTTTATTTATTTTTTTTATTTTTTTTTATATTTGTTACTCCATAACTCCGTCATTACTGGACCGATTTTGAAAATTCTTTTTTTGGTTGAATGTATATGCATACAGATTGGTTCCGTTTTTGTCAAAACCCAGTTCTGATGATGGGATCCATGAGGAATCGAGGGAACTCCTCAAATCTTAAAGGCATACACATAGTGATTTTTGGTTTTTTATCAACGAATCAAGCATATACACCCAAAAAAGTGACATTTGATGAAGTGGAACTGCTGATGATGATCAGAACGGAACTCTTCAACGACGCATAGTTCACGGTTGGCGATTTGTCCTCTTCGTTATGTTTGTTAAGCAAGTTAAGTTTTAAAGCCACATTTTTGTCAAGCTCGAGTTCTGATGATGGGATCCATGAGGAATCAAGGGAACTCCTCAAATTTTAAAGGCATGCGTATAGAGATTTTTGTATTTACATCAGAAAATCAAGCATTTTCATTAAAAACTGTCGCATTTGATGAAGTGGAACTGCTGATGATGATCAGAACAGAACTCTTCAACGACGCATAGTTCACGTTTGGCGATTTTTCCTCTTCGTTATGTTCGTTAAGCAAGTTAAGTTTTTAAGCCACACTTTTGTCAAGCTCGAGTTCTGATGATGGGATCCATAAGGAATCGAGGGAACTCCTCAAATCTTAAAGGCATACGTATAGAATTTTCTGTATTTTCATCATAAAATCAAGCATTTACATTAAAAACTGTCGCATTTGATGAAGTGGAACTGCTGATGGTGACCAGAACAGAACTCTTCAACGACGCATGTTACACGTCTGGTGATAACGAATTTCGATTTTGACTTGGACTGGGACCCGGACTCGGACTCATACCCGGACCCGGACCTGGACACGGATCCAGATTCGGACCCGGACTCGGACCCGGAGTCGGATCCTGACTCGGAACCGGACTCGGATCCGGTCTGGGATCCGGACACGGACACGGACCCGGCCTCGGACCCGGACTCGGACCCAGACTCGGACCCGGACTCGGACCCGGACTCGGACCCGGACTCGGACCTGGACTCGGACCCGGGCTCGGACCCGGACTCGGACCCGGACTCGGACTCGGACCCGGACTCGGACCCGGACCTTGGCCCGGAAAACCACTATGATACCTTAACTAAATAAACCACTATGATTACCTACCATAAAATGTAGGTATAAAGTATGATGATGCCAATCTTACTAACCCCTCCCGCTTAAACCCCCGTACACCGCACCGCATGCGCCATTAAGTGGGTTAGGTTAGGTTTGAACTGCGATCCTCACAGAACCGAACAAGGGTTAGGTTAGGTTAGGTTAGGTTAGGTTAGCACAAAGGTCCCTGCGTGGGCGGGCGCGATGTGTAAGCAACGCGCCCACTGAGGTGAAGGGGTGATTTCCCCTAGAGTCGGGTCCGAGTCCGGACGGCTGCTGGCGAGGTTGCGGAAGAGTACTTCGGTGTTCCTGGGACCTCGCCGTATAGCAGCGAGGCGGCAACAGAGGGGTTTTAGTGGGTAAACCTGGGGTCTCATGAGCCCACAACAGGGAGTCCCACATAACCATCCCGGCCCGTCCCCGCGCCGGGGTGGTATGCGTAAAGCATTTCCCCTCTTTTAAAAAAAAAAAAAAAGGTTGAAACTGCGAGCCTTACAGAAACGGAATGCTACTTGAAAAGTGGGTTTGATTAGGTTCGAACTGCGATCCTCACCGAACCGAACTGCTATCTGAGAAGTGGGTTAGGTTAGGCTAGAACTACGACCCTTATGGCTCCTCTACACGATGGGCCAACGCCGGCCACTCCAAGGGACGCATTTATGCGTTAGAGGGAGCAAGTAATATTGCTATCTCATTCTACCGCAAGGCTGCGCCCCTTGGAGTGGCCGGCGTTGGCCCATCCTGTAGAGGACCCATTACAGAAGCGAAATGCTAGTAGAAAAGTGGGTGGTTTTACCTCCGTTTCTACATAGTGTACTATCTACAATAATCTTTCACCGGCCCCCAAAGAAGTCGGTTTTTTTTTCTTAAAAATTATATTATATTTAATTTCAGTCTGAACTATACGCCGCTATGCGAGAAGATGAGGAACAGGCGCTAGCGGCGGCCGGCGAGCCGATGCGCAACTATTTGGTGCACTACATATTTCCCACACTCACTCCAGCCCTGCTCGAAGTCGCTAGGCTGAGACCTGCTGACCCTATCGACTTTCTGGTAAATATATGTAATATGTAGGTAGTCTCGATTCACATGATGGATCGATGGTCTGGTCAAGATCAAAGGGACCATTGCATTATAGCGTTTGAGGATGACTGATTATGTACACTTGCTGAATCTAAGCCTGTGAGTAGTGTTAGGCCGTACACAGATTCACACGCCGCGCATAGCGGAGCGGAGAGCGGACCAGTGTGATAACCGCATTATAGTAAGGGTCTCTCCAGATATATCGACGCGCATTCGGCAAAATCCGATAGGAAAAGCGTTATGTCCCCGCAATAAGAGCGAAACCTTAAGCCAATATGCAACTGTCTTATGCACCACATTTTTCTTACCCGCGCTGCTTGAAGTCGCCAGGTCAGCCTGCCTGATGCCTGATCCTATGGGCTGTCTGGTAAATATTGTAAATACCGGCTCTCCAATCAGAACCCAAAATTCACGAAGGCAAACTGGCAAAAATTGCAAGGAACAGTCAAGGAACGCTTTGGTAGGACCTTGGAAATAAGAGATGCGATGGTCTTTGGGCTTAACTATATAGGTACGATAATATACACTCGGTGAAGCTTTGCTTTTACGTATAAATATCAACTTGGCGGTAAATGCGGAGTGTGGACTCGATCCTTTATAGACGTATTTGTCCAGTAAATAGACGTCTTTCGGCTGATATTAAGGTTCTGTATTTGTATTATAGGCCGAACATCTATTCAAGAAAAATCCGACCGGCAAAATGCTTGAGCCGGGCTACAATCTTCAAGCCGAGAAAATCTTAGGCAAGATCAAGATTCTAGACGATGCGTTGCAAGACCTCGACATACAGATTGAACCGCTGGCGCCTCCAGAAGCGGAGTTGCCTTCGCCTTCATCGCCTCCTAAACCTAAACCAATGAGTGCCCTGTAAATGAGATAAAGTCCTTAACACAGCTAAAAAAAAATAGATTATTCTAATACGGTTTATTATCTATTTTTACCTTATGGTAAAGACGAATGGCGTTCAAATGGTTAAAATAGGTATGTTTGTTGTTAGCATTAGAGAGTTAACGGTACATCGTAATGCAATTGTGTCAGTTTGGTCATTAGCCTGGTCGTTAATAAACGAATTATGGTTAAATGGATGTATTATTTTTAGAAAAAAAAAAGTTTAATCGGTCAACATCTGCTTGCAGTTACTAATAAATCTAATAATAATAAGGTACAGTGGCGTTCAAAAGTGAATGGATAGATGTCGACCGTAATGCCTTAACATTACGGTTGAAACATCTCCATGCACTTTTGAACGCCAGTGTACGTGTGCTTTTTGGTATTTTAGTGCGGACTCATAGGTCAGTAAATGAATGCTCAAAAAACGTTGTAGAGGGAAATGCTAGGAACACAATTTTTGACTCCGTAACTTTGTTTAGACTAGTTAGGAGGTAAACATATCAAAAGTCCCCGGCTGTAGCCCCGGTGCTGCGGGGTAGAGGGGGGTAAGAAGGTCAAATTTTTCGGTTTTTCATTGATATCTTGGAAACTTTGCATCTTAGCGACATGACTACTAAGACAAACCGAAAGCTCATAAAATTAGTTACAAGTTTTATCTAGTCAAGTTTTTCGATATCTTGAATAGTATTTGAGATACCCGCTCTTGAAAGTTTATTTAGGGATTTTAATTTTATCTTGATATCTACATCAGTGATGCTGTTAGGCCATGTTTGGTATCATTTTCGTATAAATTGGGGGTGCTGAATTCATTTATGGTATCACATTGGCACTATTCCGAAGTAAAACCAAAATTTAAAAAAAATATATTTAAAAAAAACCCTCTTCACGCTTAAACCGCTGAACCAATTTCGTTGAAATTTGGTATAGAAATAGTTTCAGTCTTGACACAGGACATAGGATGGTTTTTATAACCAAAAGCATCTTTTGAGGATGTGAAAAGTGGGGTGGAAGTTTGTATGAGGAGTCAATAACCGCTGAACCGGTTTAGGTGAAATTTAGGATGGTATACATCTGTGATTTAGATGAAAATGATACCTAACATGACTTCAAACTTTACCTTAAGCAGTATTTACCTCAGGAATTCAGTTTCGTCGACGAAGTTGAATTCCCCCCATACTCCATTTCACAACTTTAAAGGATGATTATTGAGATATAAAGTATCTTATGTCCTGTCTTGGGACTCGAAATATCTGTATACCAAATTACAATTAAATCGGTTGAGCGGTTTAAGCATGAAGAGGAATTTAAAAAAAAAGGTATTTGTTTAAAGTTTATATGTTTTTTCTAAGGAATGGTGTCAATGTGATACCAAAAATGAATTCAACACCCCCGATTTATACGAAAATGATACCAAACACGGCCTAGCAGCTTCACTAATGTAGACATCAAGATAAAATTGAAAGCCCTAAATAAACTTTCAAGAGCGGATATCTCAAAAACTATTCAAGATATCGAAAAACTTGACTGAAAAAAACTTGTAACAAATTTTATCCGCTTTTGGTTTGTCTCAGTAGTCATGTCGCTAAGACGCAAAGTTTCCAAGATATTAGTGAAAAACCGAAAAATGAGACCTTCTTTTCCCCCTCTCCCCCCCAGCACCGGGGCTACGGCCGGGGACTTTTGATATGTTCACCTCCTAACTAGTCCAAACAAAGTTACGGAGTCAAAAATTGTGTTCCTAGCATTTCCCTCTATAACTTCTTATTTCTTGGCCTATCAATGAAGTATATTATATGTAAACCATCGTACCGATATTAATGAAGCTTGGTATTGTAAAGGTTCTAAGGATGATCATTAGCGACTTATTGTCCAAAATTATTTCACTTATTAAGGAGTTGGATATGAACTAGAAAAAAATCCCAGGCGGGCGAAGCCGTGGGCTTAGTTATATAGGATAAATTGTAATATTTGTAATAGCAAAGGGTCTGATCAGATAAAAAACGGTGTCATGCTTCAAAAATCGTTAAACGTTTATTTATTAATTGCATTATACCGACAACTTACTACGATTACGTCGATTACAAAATAATTTGTCACGCAACCGCGATCGATAAAATAGATCATATCTTTGTCATGCCTCATTTTGTTCAGTAACTTCGTATGTTTATCACAATGTGGGTTATTTTGATATGATAATCATAGTGAAAAATGTAAATAATGAGGGTGTACCCCGGTGTTTATCAGAGGAATGTATTAAAAAATGAGAAGGAGAAAAATGATGGCGGTATTTCTCTGTTTGCAACAAGCTTACGTCACCAGACTACGGAGTTTTTCAACAATTCTTCTCTTCATGGCGTCCGGTATATTGCTGAGAAGGATCGACCATTTTGTGAAAAGTAAGTAAATCTTGTGTTATAGTTTAATTGCAGTGAATTAATCACCTAATTAGGGAAGATTTTATTGATACCGATTATATTTCGAAACGCTTGAAAAATAACCATCGTTTTTTACAGGTTTATGTGGTTCAGTTTCTGCGCAGTAGGAGCGGTGACCACTTGCATCATCATTGTCAGTTTATGGGAGAAATTCCAGACTAACCCGACGATAACAGGTGTATATATAATAATAGCATATAATAATTACTTAGTTGTTTCGACTCGGTTATACGAGACTACCTTTAAAAACTTCGATCTCCCAACCGAAGTTGAGTTGTTACTTTTCGAATATTTGAAACTGAACTCAAAGGGAATGGAGTTCCATGCACACATAATTAAAACGTACTTATCTATTTTTGTGTTTCTAAATTAATACAGCCAAATGGCGAGACTAAAATTTTGAGTCTTGAAATTGTAGCCCTGACTGCAGTTCTACAGATGAGAACTCCGAAGACCATTGCTATTTAAAAGATTAAGTAATTTAATGAAAAAAAAAAAGCGCTGGTGGCCTAGCGGTAAGAACGTGCGACTTTCAATCCGAAGGTCACGGGTTCAAACCCCGGCTCGTACCAATGAGTTTTTCGGAACTTATGTACGAAATATCATTTAATATTTGCCAGTCGCTTTTCGGTGAAGGAAAACATCGTGAGGAAACCGGACTAATCCCAAGAAGGCCTAGTTTCCCCTCTGGGTTGGAAGGTCAGATGGCAGTCGCTTCCGTAAAAACTAGTGCCTACGTCAAATCATGGGATTAGTTGTCAAGCGGACCCCAGGCTCCCATGAGCCGTGGCAAAATGCCGGGATAACGCCAGGAAGAAGAAGTAATTTAATGACCTAATAAAGTCAAAGACAATGTTTTGCAGGTTTGGACACGGATTTTCACAACTGGGAAGTGCCTTTTCCGGCGGTTACGATTTGCGATCTTAATCCAGTCGATGAAGAATTATTGCAACAATATATTAACACGTAATGGCTCCTCTACACGATGGGCCAACGCCGGCCACTCCAAGGGACGCATTTATGCGTTAGAGGCAGCAAGTGATATTGCTATGTCATTCTACCGCATGGCTGCGTCTCTTGGAGTGGCCGGCGCTGGCCCATCGTGTAGAGGAGCCATAAAAACTTAATGATGAACATTGTTTGTCGCTAATTAGTTGAGCGGGAGTGAAGTATTGTAGCAGATTTGCGGAACAATTAAGTTACGATATCAATTAAATAATGCTTAGTTAATAGATTGTAATAGCGGAACTGGGTAAAGTAAAAACAAAACAATTAAAGGTTATGTAGGTGAGCGTTATGCAACAAGAGTTTCAAAGACAGTCGAAAGTTTTGATTTATCTTGCTTTGTTTTAGAGTAGTTAGTTAGGTAGGTATAGGTATTTTCCCAGGCTTTACGTTTTCTCTCTCATTTCAAGAGCGAAGTTCCTAAAGTTTTTATACTGGCACCCTTTCAAACCAAAAGCTTATTTTTTTTCCATTACGTTTGCTATAGGTAGGTTTTCATTCACTTTAAACGTGTGTATGTTATGTAGGACATGGGGAGAAACTCCACCCTCGCACGCAGCAGACATGCTCCGCTGGCTCGCGACCCTTAGCTACCGCACGATAGTGGAGCGCGCTAAAGAGTTCGCGATCGACCCGGAGCTGGTCGGCCGAGGCTCTGAGGTGATGTCCCCGCCAGCCGCGGACCCGAAGAAGGCTGTGTATAGCGTGAGTAACAATGATAACTCCATCTTGCTATTGTTTTGAACATAGGGAAACACTCCATCCTCACACGCAGCAGACACGTTCCGCTGGCTACCCCTCTAACTATGTCAAGAAACTGAAGAAACCTAAGTGATTTGGTTAGGAAGCCTTTAGAATCAAGAGGTCTTCTTTTAAACTCGCTGATTCGTACCGTTGCTGCCGTTTACTAAGGGGTCTGTTCTAGTTCTGGCTTCAGTCGTGAATGTTGAACTACGCTGGTTCAAATACAGCCTCGAGGACCTAAGCTGACACCGTAGACAACATGCCAATCGCTAACGCTACGTAGCGAACGAAACGCAACTGTCACTGTCACACAAATATAGAAGAGTGATAGAGAGACACAATGCGAAGTGCAATCGATCGTCACCTTGGCTAGGCCGCTTGATATATTTTATTTAGTAGTATTCCCAAAGTATACCTATTAGACTATTTATATACATGGTCATAATCTTTATCGTTAAAATTATTTTATTTTAGATTGTTCGTCACCCCGATTCATTGTTCTACGAGTGCGAATGGAAGGGTGATTCTGAGGAATGTTACGATCTGCTAGCGCCGGTCTTCACTGAGATGGGATTCTGTTACGCCTTCAACTCGCGGCACGCCGAGACTTCTTGGCCGTGGTAAGATACATAATAACAATTCCTCTACTTAAATTTATTGTTTATCTACATGAAAACACCTTTACCGACATGTGCCTGGCATGCATGCCAAATGAAAAATGACCTGAGCACTTATGTTCTCTAATTCAATATTATATTACAGGCAATCACAAACCGAATCGGAATCCTTCGCAGAGGCGTTTATCCACGAGACAGATGCTAAATGGTCCTTCCTCTTCAACTCGTACCGTAATGATACCATCATTGACGTAAGATGTTGTCTGTATTGTAATATTTCCTATGACATGCCACTATTTATAGTATAACTGCACAGCTTTAAAATGGTAGTAAATCACAAGAATTTATATAAGGTCTAGTCAGCGTTATGGAAAATGGCGCCGCGGCGCAGTTGCGCCAACGTTGCGTCGGTCAAGCAGCACTAGAAGCCATAGAGTTGACTAGACCAGCGGTTCTCAAACTTTTTTGGTGACGGAACCCTTTCAGCGCGAAATATTTGACGGAACCCCAAATTAAAAAAATTCTTTCATCACTGTGGACCAGATATACCTATAGAAGAGCTGTTTTTTTTTCTTATTATTACAAGTATATTTTCGCGGAACCCCAACAGAGGCTTTGCGGAACCCTAGGGCCGCGGAACACACTTTGAGAATAGCTGGACTAGACGCAGACGCTCCGGAGACACTATGTGGCGTGGCCCTTCCCCTGGCCTTATTCCCATTGTGGCCAATTTTCGCCGTTGTTGGGCGTTCTAGGTACTCCTAGAACCTAAGAGATTGCGCACAGTGCTGTTTCAGTGGAATTTCAATTCGCTAATTATCTGTCTGACCAGGCCGCGTAGCCAAGATGCCAATCGCTTATGATAGAGAGGCGTAAAGCTTTTCGTTGTCGAAGCGATAGCGATTGTAACCTTGGCTAGGCCGGCTGTCCGGCTACAAAATGAACTTCCTGCCGAGGTTTTCTTTAGATGGAGATGTGCCAAATGTGCAATCGTCCATAGGCTTCGGTCACCGTTTACCATCATGGCTGTATGTTTGTTTGTAACCGTCGTGGTATACAACTTTTAATAAGCCTCCATTTCAGATTTACATCCACGCAACCGAAGAAATGGCGGGCTTAGAGCAAAGCGCCCAGCATTCCTGGGACCGTCGCGTAGAAAAGGTTTCTTTCTCCGTGAAACACACGTATACGACGGAGGACGCGCGGCAGCTGTCGATACGGCAGAGGCGCTGCGTCTTCGCTGACGAGCAGGCTCTGGAGACATCGGACATATACACATACTCGGCCTGTATGAGGCAGTGCCGCATGCAACGGAGCAGGGCCGCGTGCAAATGTGTGCCGCATTTCTATCCTAAAATACGTAAGGAAATGTTTTAATCTCGGAACACTTCTTGTTATATCAGTTTTGTGAAACATATGGAATCGTCACACAACTCCTACAATCGTCATGCAAAGGTCTCGCATCCCCTTAAGTTTTCTCAAATTGGGCCAAAAGCTGGTGCGGCGCGGTTCCACGAAGCGTGTTAGCGGATTTACGAAAAATTTAAAGAGCACCGCTAACTGGCGCGGACGGGTGGGACAGATTTTACCTACAATCGCACCCACGTACTTGCAGCTGCTCCGTGCACCCGCGCCAGCTAGCGGACGGCCTTAGATTAAAATGCCCCATATAGAAAGCATGTCAGCAGCTATACCTACTAGTACCAGTGAGGGCAGTGCGCCAATCATATGGATTCTAAGAGTTTCACAAATGTTAAAAGCCTTTCATATCTTGCAGCGGGCTACCGGCACTGTACAGTACTGGAGCTAGAGTGCATCGCGAATCACATGGCCTCCATCACAGACGTGTCCTGGTGTTCCTGCGAGCTGGGCTGCTCGCACACGGTGTACGAAGTGGAGAAACTTACCGAAGTCGAGTAAGTTAACTAACATTATACAGTAGTAGACAGTACGTTTGCTCGCACACGGTGCCCCATTTAGTCGAATTGGTAAGCAATATTCGAAGCCATGCCTACAACGAATTTAATCGATCGACCAAATATTACCGCAATGTAACGAAAATTAGCGTGCTAGTTCCTGAACTGTCTCAATGGGGCGTTAGGGTACAGGATGTGAGTACCGATTAATAAGTATTGTCCATAAGACAAGAGAAAGGCATTTGGCTGGTGTCAGAGAAAGTAAATAGGAAATAGTAAATATTAAATACCTGATACCTAAGATTGTTTAAATTGAGAGCACGCCAAGTTTGGTACGATTGCACGCAACAAATTTCTGTTGTAATGTGTTTTCTTTCAGTACGAGCAAAGGCCCGATGTCAACGACGTCACTGGAAACGGAGTTCGTATCATGGCCCATGGTGCGGTACAAACGTGAAGTGTTGTTCGGCTGGGTTGACTTGTTGGGTACGTGCCAAAATAAAACGCAATTTTAAGCCTTACCCATGCTTATTGCTTAGATTCAGAAACATTTTTGACAAAACACTGTTTAAACGTACCTATGTAGGTATATATTTTTATAAATTAAGATTTTTCATTTAATGATAATGATGATGAATGAGGACTGCGAATTTTTTAAAGAAATAATGCTATTTTTCCTATGGAAATAAATAATAGTTTTGATTCAATGTTATTTGGTACCAGTTTGGTTTTACCTTTATTATACACGTCACGTAACTAGAGCATGAAAACGGCAGCCATATCGACGGTAAGGTCAAAAAAATTAATGGTTGAAAATGATAAATTGATGATAATTCAGTGTTTGCCTGTTTGGCCCCACGTTGGGCGCCACTTTGCCAAAAAAATTATACGTAAATTCTGTATGTTTTAGTATCATTCGGCGGCATCGCCGGCCTGTTTCTTGGCTTCTCACTACTATCCGGAGTAGAACTGATCTACTTCTTCACACTTCGAGCTTGGTGCGCGGCCGTGCGAGACAGAGACACGCTAAAACGCGAGCGGGCCGAGCGTCTCGCTCGCCCAAAACCGCCGTACGACCTCAGTTTAGTGCCATGGTAAGATTCTTCCTCTCACCTTGCTATCGGGGGTTGAACTGATCTACTTCTTCACTCTACGAGCTTGTTGCGCGGCCGGCCGTGAGAGACAGAGACACACTGAAACGCAAGCGGGCGGAGCGTCTCGCTCGCCCTAATAGAGGGAGTCTTAGAGGGAGAATAGAAGCCACCCATAGACGTAAAGTCACTGTATGAACTTACTTTAGCTTAGTGCCATGGTAAGATAAGGTACTGTTCTTCAGCTTGCTTTTTAATAAATAAAACTGCTTTTTTATATGGCAGGCAAACGAGCAGACCAATGGCCTGATGGTAAGCAACAGGGATGTGATGTGAACAGGGGTGTTGTTGTTGTTGTTGGGATTTGGTGCTTAAAAAACGTCAAATATTACATTTTTGCTATTTTTTATTTCAAAAAACGAAACTTAGTATTTGAGCAAGAATATAGGCGCATTTTATTTAATAAACGGTAACTTGGCCGACTTTTCGGGATCTAGACGATTTCGTTATATATAATGACGAAATTACCTAGCACTTATGCCGCCGGCGCCGCCGCTAATACGTTCCTGTTACCGACTTGGTCCGCATCCGCATCATGCGGATGCGGATGTTGAAAATAATGCGGATGTTCCGCGGATGCGGATGCGAATATTCGCAACATCCCTGGTAAGCAACACCAGAGCGGTGGCAAGTATCCATAGGCCCTGTAGAGCCATCGGAGCATACATTTTATTACCAGTGAGGCTGTGACTCTCCGACAAGACTGATTAAAAACCTCATTCTCGATGTTACAGGTGGAAGCAACCGCCAGCCCCTCGCAGCGCGCGCCCTCTTCTTGTAAAGAGTAAGGATCAGCCACCCCAATATTCCCCACCACCTGGTTACACCACTTTCTTACCTTAGAAGGTTTGCAGCTATATCACTCCTAATCTGCCTTGCTTTTAAGATTATCATAAATTAAAGTTAAATACAATGTTGTTTTATTTTACTCTTGTATCGGACCCCGGGGTTTGTATGTGGGAATAGTTTACACTAGCCAAAGAATAGGTAATCTTAAAATCTGTAAAAACAAACTTTTTAAATAACATTGCTAAGCAAACTGGAGCTATTTTTAATTCAGTTTTCATTCAATTTTATACTAAATGCAGTTATAAATCAAAATCATGCCCGCACCATAAATCCCGGGGTATGCTTAATACTGACAAGCGATAGGTACTCGTCGGAGCGGCCAAAGTGCTCACATATATCTAAACACGCGCTCTAACGATGTTCAGATATATTTGAGCTATCGGCCGCTCCGATATATAATGGCCACTGTACGAGAAACTTAGCATCGACATCGAAACGTAACATCGATCAGATTGAGTCATATCATATCAACTATTAACGTAATTTGATGCTGCCATGTGTTTATAATTGTTGGGCGCCATATGGCGATCTTATCAGCGTCAGGCGTGGCTCACTCCGCGATTTCGTAGCTTTGCTACAGGTAGCTAAAAGTCCATCCGTTCGACCCCAATTTTGGGGTTTGCCATAAGCCACCTAGCGGCCATATCTGTGCTGATCGTGACAGACGCGTTTTGTTAGTACGTAAGTGATCTGTACCTAGTACTATTATTTATTCTGTGTCAGCGTGGCTATAGTGGTAGTCCGACTAACAGGCCAATACGAAGGTGCACCTAACATTAAACCGATATTAGAATCATATTTGTTAGCTGCCATTCGCGCGGGCCACTCGCACTAATACTTGTAACGGCTAAGTCAGAGCAAAATGACCACGCGAATGACTGCTAACTGACATGATTTACTGTAACAGTATTCTGAGCCTGCACCAACTAGATCTTTCGGTTTAGCCCATGGTTGACTGGTAGAGAATGCCTTCTGGCATTAAGTCCGCCATTTGTACTCTTCATTTATTGTGCAATAAAGTTTAAATAAATAAATAATAAATGATTCCAATATCATTCTAATATCGGTTTGATGTCTAAGCTTACTCTGGACGGTAGTGACCCAAAAGATTCGAGCCCTGTTAGCTCTTTTTTTAGGGCTCGTCTCATCTCTTGACGCCTAAAAGGCTAAAAGCCTATTTTACTAATTAAATAGAAAAGGCTTTTTCTCAAAAATGGACGGCAAAGTCGACTTTGCCGTCTAAAAAATAGGTCGCGAAGCGCGTAGTTTATGGCCAGTCAAAAATTAAAAAGTTAAAAACATCGCAGTCTCGATTTTGGGACTGCAATGTTGCATACAAATTCCATTATTTGTCGAGTTCCAAACTTTTTGAAAGTTGAAATGACCATATCAAAATGAAGGCACAGGCCCATTAAACAGCCAAACAGATGATTAGTACCGCGACTATTTAGATGTCTCAAATAGGTTGGCGTATTTTTGGCAGAAAAATACACTTCTATTTTTTTATTAAAAAAAAGAAAAAGGCGGCAAGGGCTTTTTTCTGTCAAAGTATATATGTAAGAACGTTGCTTTTGTAAAATATTTCTATGATATTTATATTTCTTGCACCATTTTTGAGAAAAGCACTATATATGACTCGGCTGGAAGGCTACTTGCTGGCTTCGGATTCAATTAAACGGACTCCCAAGGTCGTCCGTTTAAAACGAATCCTCAGCCTGCAAGTAGCTACTTCCGAGCCTCGACAATAATGTACTATTAGCCTTTTAGGCGTCAAGAGATAAGACGAGCCCTAAAAAAGAGCTAACAGGGCTCGAGCCTTTTGGATCACTGCTGGACAGAATGACAAAGAACATATTGAAGTTTATTGTGGCATTCCACACTTTTTCACATCAAAGTTAGTGCGGATGCAGAGATAGCTTGACATACTCTAGTAGCTCTGATATTTCAGTTTCTAAAGGATAATAAAATAACAAAAACGTCGTTTGTGCTATTCGAATAGTTTCACTTTATTCCTATTTAAGTATCACACAAATATCAACCAAATAACTGAACTATAACGTCTATAACAAGCGTTTTATTTTGGAACTACAGTCGCAATTTTAATTAGCTAGGCATAAAAGCTAAAAGTATAACAACCACACAGCTGCTTAACCCTTTTCCCGGCCGCACCAATATATAAAGTTTTCCCAAAAAAAAAAACAAATATATTCCAATTAATCCAGCTTTGATGGCTAACTTGAAGACCAGTCACATTTCCCGGAAGTCCAATCTAATTTGAACCTTAAATCCGAATGATAAAGTTTAAATTCAACTGGCGCGTATGTGGCCGATAAATCGTACTATGCCTGGAAACTAAGGCAGACTCGTGCGTCACGTATTTGATTGCCGACCAGAGGGCCTACCGCGAACCACGTTCGACGTGTTGCCTCTCTGTCGCACTTGTGAATTAGTACGTAAGTGTAACAGGGAGGCAACACGTCGAACGTGGTTCGCGATAGGCCATCAGAGTAGTCGCGTATTGACGCGTTTTTACAACAACGGTAATATATGAGATGACATATTGCGATTTTTCAGCTCAATTTTCGGTACGTCAGCGTTTTTTGAGCAACAGTGTGTGGTCAATCCTTTACTGATAAAATTGATTTAAACGCGAAATTGAGTCCTTATAACATACCAAATTTACTAAATATACATATACAGGGTGATTCATGAGACGTGAGCAGGACTAATGCTGCACACTCAGTTACTGATAATTGATCGATCACCCGCGAATTAAGGTGAAACAAGCACACTTTTTCCTATTTTTTTAATTTTTGGCGAGGGCAAATTTAATTCTCTGCAATCATGGTCACCCTACAAGATCTAATTAATAAACATAAAACCTCTTTAACCGCAATGACAGCATATTGATTACGAAGAAAATAAACTGTCAAACTTAAATGACGTACGAGTTTTCAAAAGTAACCAGACCGTGATGACATTCAATTTGACACAGAATATCGGTAGTTTAGTATTGTAACTGTAGGGTGACCATGCATGTCGAAAATAAATTAATAACTTTTTTTTCAACACGACTAGAAAATTAACGTTAACCGCACTAATACTGATACGAAACAGTTGCTTATAATTTACGAAATGCGCAGTGTTAGTCCTGCTCACATCTCCTGAATCACCCTGTATAAACTTGATGTTTGTATGATGAAGTAATAACATCTGACATTTTAAACCAGCTAATTAAAAATACGATATTAACATATTTATAACATTTTTGACCTAATGTAAATTTACTTAGAATGTTATGGGTGTTTTTTACAATAACACTTTGATATTGCGTTTTTGGCTATAATTATGTAATTAGCGATAAGCCTATTTTTATGTCAATCTTAAAAATTATGGTATTTTCATAGCAAGCTGTCTAGGTTTCAAAACTGGATGCACCCGTTATACAGGCTGTCCCAAGACTATAGGGCATCAAGGGAAAGTACCTTAAATATCGTAGATAGGATATTTTACTGAAAGAAGACATTATTTTAATTTAAAAAACAATTTAAACTGCATTCATAGATTTTTAAATAATTACATGGTTGAACCGGGAATCGAACCCGCTACACGAGAAAAAACCCTGAAGCTTTATCATACCGATTGAAAGGCTTCATCATAAGGATTATTTTTTGCTAAATATCATACCTAGTGTCAGAAATAAAAGGAAGACCATAAATTTACATTGGTTAAAGAGTTATTGATAGAGTTATAGCAGAGATGTAAAGTCTAACCCCCCTTATTCATAAACGTCTACTAAAGTTAACAAGCCGATAATAATCGTTTGTCCCTATCCATCACACCAATACGTCGGAAAGGGACAAACGATTATTATCGGCTTGTCAACTTTAGTAAACGTTTATGAATAAGGGGGTAAGAAAAATCCGTGTCTCATAGTTAGATAACTGAAATAGATGGCGCTGTACTATGCCATATATTTTGTGATCAAACAAAGTTACTGATTAATGTATGGAAAGGTACAGTCACCTGCAATAATGTTACATAACGATGGCCGCAAAAATATCTGACACGATACGAATACAATCATCTTTATTGCACACCTCACATACCTAAACGTTGTTTGCAATAAATCTACAGTAACATAAACAAAGACAATAGAGGTAACAACAGGCGCTCTTATCGCTTAAGAGCGATCTCTTCCAGACAACCTTTGGGTAACGATCTTATTTGTAGAGCCATAAGTGCGTGTCACATATTTTTGCGGCCTTCGAAGAGTGACATATTATTGCAGGTGATTGTACAGCATCGTCTACATCAGCTGTCAAATGTATCTTCAAGTTTACACATCTTATACAACTTTATGCAGTCAATGTATCTTTGCACTTAGTCAAAAAATTACATTAGGTTAAAAAAGTTACTAACATTAAGCACCCGTTTCACTGAGCGACAAAATGTGTAAAATGCAAAGCAACGATTTAGAAAATCGATCGAAATACTACTGTCCTATAAATTCAGCCTCTATTCACAATAAAATTAACTAAATAGGATTTCGCTTAAAATCGTAAGTACATTAAAATTAAGATATTGCCAAATACAGCTTATTTTCAAGTAGTAATGAGGTAACTGTCGTGTTTGATGATAATGATAAATGAAAATTAACTATTACGAGTTTTTAGTTCATGGGGTAAATCGCCCTAGAAGTGGTCGATCATCCCGAGTCAAACGGATTGAGCGCCTTCATAGTAAATCAAAATAAATATCATGCACGAATAAAAAGTGACCAGGAGTGGAGTCGAACCAGCATCTTCTGCATTCCCGCCACCCGGATCACGGCGGTAGTTACTTCATAGTATAAAATCATTATATTTTAATTTAATTGCAAAAAATAAAAGCAAATTTCTTGTTTCAGTCATACGTATATTTTATACTGGTATTTTCCGTTCTTGGTTGTTAAGGGAGCAGCCAGGCGATTTACCCAACATTTCATTTAGATTGGTTAACTTTTTCACTCAGAAGTCTTTTTAAGCGCATTAAAACGTAATGTCACGTCGCGTCACGTAAAAACGAGTCTAGTTCTTCAAATTTAGAGTCAATGGACTCGAGTTCCTACAAACTAACCGTTGTTGTCATTACATGACAATAATTGTTTGTATTCGATTACTTTGGTACTAAGCGTAGCGCTAAAGATTCACTGATAGTAGAGACGTGTAAGTACTTTTTTTCGAAAAACTAACAACTTTTTAAGTTATTTCGATCCAGAATCACAATTATTGTAAAAAAAAATTGTCCCCATACATATTTCGGGTGTCAGTTTGTGACGATCAATACAAAATATATGTGAAAATCCGTCACAAAAAGGACAATTTTTTTTTAAATCGAAAGTCTTCGTGATTCTGGGTAGAAATAATCGAAAAGATGGTCGTTAAAAAAAGTAAGTGATACACTTTTTACTACAAAAGTAAATGGTACATTTTTTTAAAAATATTCAGCTATTAAAATCAACGAATCTTTAGTTGGCGGCGAAAAAGTTACCCAATCACAGCTTAGGCAGCTGCATAAATAGAAATTGACTTTTAATTTCATTTGGCTACAACTATTAATAAAATAAACATTCTCTAAAAATTAACGTCTGTTAGACGGAAAAAATAATTTACGAATGCTAATAAATTGAAATAATATACCTACATCATGTATACATAATATTAAGTAAATCACTACAGAATAATATACGGAGTAGATCGATGACATTTCGTTTGATTTCATACTTTTTACTAAATATTTGTTATTTTAAATAAATTTGGGTTAAAATACCCAAGTATATATTTTCCTATAAATACGCCAATTACTATAGTTCGTTTTTTTAGCATTAGAAATCAGGTAAACAATCTTGACGTGTCTTTTAATTGAAAAACACATTTTAAAAATAAGTTACGGCAAATATGTAACAAATATGAATCTAATTAATACGATCATTTATATTCTTCTGCTTTCATAAGTAGTACTTACTGATTTTTATAAAGCGTTTTTCAATTAAAAGACATGTCAAGATCGCTAACCTTCTTTGAAGTTCTTTCTAATGCTAAAAAAACGAACTATAAGTACATACAAGTTATAAAACCTTGTACTTACAGAAGAGCGGGAGAGCACCATCTAAATGAGTTTCTCACTCTAGCACTTGACTGCCTCCGGCTACAAAAAACTAAGTTCAATGTGGGTAAGACCGCCATAGGGCAAGAACTGTATTCGTATACAGAGGACGGACATTGCTCTGATACAGTCAAAAAGGAAAAGTTTCGCTCCTTCTACTTTACCGACCTTTAGTAAGTGTTGGTATAGCTTATAGACGGTCTTACCTGATAGACGGTTTTACCCACATTGATCTTTAAGTTGAACTGGTTTAAGATATAACTTTAATGTATTACTGTATAAGTGTATACGTTAACTACAAGTGCTTCCCCAATTAAGTACTTTTTAGAGGACCTTTATATCAATACAGTTAAAGTACAAAATCAAACCAACTTATTAACGACCTAATCCAAACAGTAAACGTAACTGAGATCCTACCTCGAACATTGAAGGCATCTATCTGCGTTTCTCAGTACAAAAGCGATAGAGAGGCAGATTTCGATGTTCGCGGTAGGCCCCCTGGTATCTCAACAGAGAAATTATCTATAACAATATAACAAATGCCGCGGCCAGGTTAGGACAGGGTGTGACTACTTTTAAAACAAAATAGCAAACGCTGTCGAATCACGGATTCCTAAGCCGTCGGCGTTGCCATGGGAAAAGGGATCTTACTAACGTCGGTTTAAAGATGAGTTTGTAATGTACGATTTTTATTTTTATAACGGAGCCAGACTAGTTGAAATGAGCTTTAATGCGTTTGAGTTAAGAACCCTTTTCCTTTAGACGGAATTGTTTGATTAAGAGCGCAAATTCTGCGTAAGAAACTTTACTGTATTTGAACTTATCTTATTTACTATGCACGGGTAAAAATTACACCTAAACCTTCCTCAAGAATCTCTCTATCGATCCGTTCAGTAGTTTTTGAGTTTATCGCGAACATACAAACACACAAACAGACAGACGCGCCGGGGGACTTTGTTTTATAAGGTGTAGTGATTGTGACGCGATATAAGCCTCTGTCTTTTTATGCATTATATTGCTTTCTTGAGGCTGTCCTTCTCTAACTTATAGTATAGAATACAACCTCAAATATTACGCAGAAAATGCGCTCCTCAACATATTTTTCAATTCAACATAAACATCGTGATCATATAATTACTTTTACTACCACTGGTATAGTTAGATTATAATTATAGTCTGGCTATACAAAACAGAGCCAAGTAGATTACATACTTGGTAATTACATACAATTTGACACATATTTATTTACTTTTGTTATGCAGATTTCTGTTTAAACAGATAATACGTATGATTGTATTTTGGATAATTGTGGGCACCACATTTGTCCTTATCGCGCTAATGTGTGGCGCCATTTACGTGAGCGCGACAGATATATTGATTTTATAAGGTCGACGGGGATTCCACTACGGGATTATTGCGTCGATTTAAGTTGTTTTTTCAAACAAAGAGATAGCCGAGCCATAATTATGTATACATTTCTTCACATTGATGAGGTAAAAAGTGGATACTTATTTATGAACTAGACTGTACAAAAGCTTCCAGCCTGAGCTACTTGGAAATAAAACGTAACACAGAGGGCGTTCCGACCAATCGTATTCGAGAAATAACGATGTAGACGCTATAACCCCATAGTCGCGTTTATCCCGGTTGATCATACTTAAATTTAAAAACCGGCTCATTTTCTTTACAAAACAGACTGTATGTATATTTTCATACAAAATGTATAATATCGCGGACACCCGCGTTGATTTTAGGTCAGCAACTGAACGCAAACATTGAAATAAGACTTTTTAACCCGTAAAAGGAACTAAAGTCAGGTCTACATAGTTTGACCTTGAAATATAATACAAAACGATCTAATGATTCTAAAATACTAGGCGCGCAGCGAACGTCGAATAATAGCTTTTTGGTAGGATTTAAACTAAATATACCGAATTGTCGCTGCTTATGTGTGCCTAGTACAAATACATATTTAAAATGGTAATAAAAAATGCTCCATTTTTTGGCACCAAGCAATTGTGACGTCATTAACACGATGCCTTTCAGACTAGGCGAACATGAGTGTGTTTTCTCAAAGTGATTCTGTATTTCTTTAATAATGTAACGAAATGAAACAGAATATTTACGCGCGAGCATAATACATACATCCAATGCTGCGTATCTGCGTACAAACACCACAAATTTTGCCGAAAAAATATAAAAATGGTTATCGCTTAGTGTCTTCAAACTTTTTGATCCAAAGGCCTCGCCTCCGCTACCCTTTCGCGGGCCGGATTGAATAAGATTTGGCTCTTTTTGCGGGCCAGATTCGGCCCGTGGGTCGAAGTTTGAAGACCCCTGGCTTAGTGTAACAGAGAAATCTAATGCTGCGAGGCATGCGGATCTCACAGCCGTCGAAAAACATTTAACAACAAAACAATCCGCAGCGCGCCTCGCGACTGCTAGAGAGAAACAGAAATACTCTCCTAGTGAAACAGAGATATAAGCCGCTGCGTGTCCGCAAAGGAACCTCACAGGCGTTAAAAAGGGACAGAAGTTCCCGCATAGTGCAGCACTCGCGGCTAAAGTAACGAAACAGAGATACATCTCGCCTGGTATAACGACGCGTGTGTATGCGTGTATGTGTCTGTGGCGTCAGCACACATGCGCGGCGTCACCGGCGCCGGGCTGCTTGTCGCATCGACGCCTCAAGCCGCGGAACATGTCGTGGAACCTGTGCGTGTCGGATAGGGTCGCCTGGAAGGAAAGGGGTCAGTTAATGTTGTAATAACGAATTTAGAAATAAAAGTTATGCGAGAGGATACTGACTTCTATGAAATTATGACGTATAAATGACACTTGCACTACGTCAGGCCTATGGAACTCTCCGCGCGAGCTCGGATTGATACCTACGAATCTGCTCCCGTTCACGGTAGAAAAGCAAGCCAGTTGGTTGCCACACGCGTTCACGTACGCACGTCACCGCGCGCCGCACTGACAATTTTTACGATAGTTACAAGTTACGTAGTAGGTAGTAGGTACCTACCTACCTACTATTGAATTTCTTTAATTAAACATGTAATGTTTATTACTTATGTATGACAAATGTATAATTAATTTATTTTAGTAAATGTGTATTTTAACGACAGTAAGTTAACTTTACACCGGAAAGTGCCTACTCATTTATGCTCTGGTTAACTTATAATTAATTACCTGTATTCATGGGGTTTCTATTATTTTTCTTTATTGTGTAACATAAACTAATTCTTGCTGGGATTATTGCGCGGTTTATAAAACGGCGTAAACACTGCGGTTACTGCAGGGACATATGCCCTTTTAAAATGACTATTTCGCAAACACTAACGCATAATTGGAATATTAGGTATAATTTAAGATTTAGCTTTCCTTTTATTTCACTCCGCTGTTTAAGTAGGTATTTAATTATCATTTCTAAGCGTCAGCAACCCTAGCGTTGTGCCGGTGCCCGCGGTGCGGGGAGCGGCGCGTTGAAGGTCACTCTATTGTATTTTTGTGTAAAGCCTGGCAAGTTCCTTTTTGACCCTGATATAGTGTCGCTACAAACAGCTTACATATAGCAATACTACGTCTACGTCACGAATAGTCGGGACAGTGTGTATTGGCATCGTGCAAGAGCGAGTGAGATATACAAATACCTATGTAATTGTAGATTGTGAAACTATGTTTTCAGGTAATCGAAAGAGCATGTTTAATTGATAATTAAATATGAACTAACCTATCCGTCAAAATCTGATTCTAAATATTCGACATCCATATATTTATCAGATTCTGGCTCCGATGAATCTTCATTTGATTCATCAGTTGATGAGTCACTTTCGGGACCACCAACCTCGATTATAAATCTTTCTGTCTGTGATTCGATTATAGGACCTTTTGTACTATATCCGTCTTCTATTTTTTTTACGTGGTCGCAGCATTTTCTCCAATTTTCTATAGGGACTTCCTAAATAATAACAAAGTGTTAAGTTAGTTATATTTTTAACTATTCAATAAAATTCTAAACATTTGTAAATGTAAATACCTGAAAACTATCTTCAACGAGCTTTAGGAAGGCATCATTTGTGATGGAAACATTTTTAGTTGCCACTTTTGCCTTCACGATGCCCCAAATCATCTCAATAGGATTTAAATCACAGTGATAGGGCGGTAACCTTATCACTTTGTGACCATGATTTGATAGAATCGTATCTATTTCGTATACTGGTTCCGGTTTATGACGTCTCAAAATTGTGACCAATTTATCTTTAGATGCGTTTTGTGGAAATGAGATGTTATTTAAACGCAGCCACTCAGCAATGATGTGTTTTCTATCGTTTGATGTTGGAGCTTTGTTAATTTGGAAAGAATGGTACCGGGCATTATCCATTATAACACACGTGGGTTCACTGAGATTGGGAATTAATTTCTGCAAAACCCATTCCTTAAAATTTTTTCTGTTCATGGAGTCATGATAATCGGCTTTTTTTTCTTTATCATTATATATTAAGAGTGCATTAGGAACAAATCCCGATGGTCCACCAGCATGAACGATAATATATCGTTTGCCGGTTGAAACGGATTTCGACACACCGGGTTCATTTTCACTCTGCCAACATTTTGCATGGTTAAGAGAAGTATGGATGTAAGTCTCATCTAAATAAACAAGAGGCATATTTTTGTCCCTCGCTTCTTTTATTTCGTCTAAATAACTTTCCCGCCAAACTACAATATCCGAACGCTCCTTCAATATGGACCGTTGGTTTCTGCACTTTTTATATTTGAACCCCATACTGTGCAATAGCAATCGCAAATACTCCCTACTACCGGTAAAACCTATATCTTTTTTTAATTCGGTAAGCAGAGTTTTGAGAGTTGGTACTTGCTTTCGCACAGCATAGAATTCATGAATTTTGTGCCTAATGGCACATTTGTCGAAGTCGTCTATTTGTATTCTTTTTTTTGGTATCGGTGGCAATGGCGGCAAAGTCTCATTCTTTTTGTGCATATTTTTGATTGTAGTACTACAGACGCCTTGAATGAGAAAAAAATAATAATTTAATAATTAATATACATATTTAGTACCAATAAACTAACCAGTTCATTACAACCGCACTATGAATATCAGTACCCGTCATGTCAGCAACTAATTTCAAAACATTGTTTAATGGAATGCTGTTGAATCCTTCGTCCTTTTTCTGCCGCAAGTATTTAAATGTGTTTAAAATTATTATTTTTGCATCGGGGTGAATTTTTTTGGGCATTTTGATTTCAAAATCGATTATTATCCTGAAATATATACAATTATTTTCGATGTTTACATCGGTGACATTCAATGACTTCCAACGTCTGTTGTCAAAAGAAATCATTGCCATTGAAATAAATTAGTTCCATTGAAAACCCGCAACGTGGCCAAGGGCAAAAAGGAACTTGCCAGGCTTTAGGTATCAAAACGGTAGGTATTTGCGTTTTGTTTGAGAGATAAGTATCTGTTCGTAAGAACTATTATATAATCTGTGACTACGTGGGCTATCAAATCCGCTGCAGACTTTTTTGGTCCGACTCTAGAGTCCACCTCAGAGATAATTGATCTCCCTGCATAGACCAAAAATGTGCCCACGCTTATAGTTTAAAAAGAAAACTCACCTCAATGGCGATAGCCAGGATGAGATGCAGCGCCGGCACCAGCAGCAGGTAGATGCGGAAGATGTTTTCCTCTTGAGCTTCCCACTGTATCAAAAATTAAAAAATTGAATGTATATCGATAACTAGGTCACGTGATTTTCTTTCAGGCTTGAGCCTTATTCAGCAGGTTGACATTAACATAACGTTATTATCGTAAAACCAAAAATTATCGCTAGAAATAAGGCAGGACTAAGAACGCTACCCTGGGGCACTTGCGAACTTTGGCTGATACGACTACCAAATATTTGTTTTTTGAGATCTCTTAAATAGGTAGCCTCTAGATTAGTCTAGATAAATCTAAAAGTATACCTCTAACTCTTATGTTATCAAGTTTTTGAATCAAAATGGGACGACAGACCGTGTCAAACGCCTTTTTAAAATCAAAGAATATTTTCCTGCATTTATATCAGTTTTAAATTAGTTTATTGCATACCTTGAACACCTTCACCTCCATGAGGTCGGCCAGCTCCTGCCACGGACAGAACAGCAGCAGAACGACGAACACCGACTGAGTGACTAGAGTCAGCACCATGTAATCTGAAAAAAAAAGTTATGGTAATACAAATATTAAATCATTGCAAAGGTGACGAAATAAAGAATTTCGGTCGATTCTGATAAAACGGGCGAGCGAAGCGAGGGCGTATAGTATAGTAACACAAGACAGGTAATTCCTATTCCGATTGAGGAATATATAGTGAACTCACAAAATTATGCCGAGACAGAAGCCATATTGGACAGGATTTAGTTTCAATATTGTGTCGAGGGTCAGTCTTAGTTTGTAGTTTAAATTACTAGCCGTAAGTAGTTTCTTACTAAATATTAGACTCTAATTGTAACAGCTCTGATATTTAATTGTAATTTGGTTCCCCGCGTCCCCCTTATTCTTTCAGTAAAATAGTTCAGTTCAAATAAATGAGATTGAAATTTCATAACTCATGATCAAAAAACCCTACATAGTTCAGTTGTTGCGCGCACCTAATACCTATACAGCTCAGGCTAGTAACAATGACTTTATTACAAAGCTACTTACAATTGGCACAAAACGGTTCGCGGAAGGGCCAGCCCTTGGCATAGACGCACGCCATGACTAGGTACTGGAACGCCGAGACGATGAAGATCACAGTGTTCTCCCAGCAGAGGACCACTTCCAGCTCAGGGTTGCCTTCCACTTGGTGGAACCTGAGTACACGGAGATTGTTTTCAAACTGTATTATAACAAAGCATTTAAAACGGGGTAAAATGCATGTATACTTGTTTTAATGAGGTACTTTGGTTATCAACCCAATGTCATGGTAGTACTCACCAGTCTTGTGCCCGCAACAAGTACAGAGCGGCGAGTTGGAGTAGGAGCACCAGCGCCACCTATATAAAAATAATTAGTAAATAAATACGGCTTTTGGCGTGCTGCAAGTGCGGCGGCTGTGAAGTTATTAGTTTTTTGTAAGGTGGGAGGGGGTAATAAAAAAAGGCTTGGAAATACCCTTTGGTTTCAAGACATAATCGTAGGCACCACAGCGTTCAGCAATTCGTTTGGAGCTTTTCAAAAAAATTACAAGATTTCGAAAGAGGTTCTCAATATAGTATAATGTTCCTTTATTTCAGGTCGATTTGAATTTACTTTTTGTTGAAAGGGAATACTTGAAAGTAAATCTCATTGTCATAAAGGCGCCGGTAGATGTGGTGCTAGGTAGGCACCTGTGCGACAAGGGGCAGTATGCTAGATAAGGCGAAGGTCAGGTCGAAGTATAGGAACTGGTAGTGGTACTATCACTGACCATCGGTGGACCTTATGCGTTCGCAATACGGTCGACAATGTACCTGCGCCACTAGAGGCAGGATGCTGGAGGCGGCGACGAGCGAGACGGGCGGCGAGCGCGGCGCCAGCACCGGGCCCGGCGCCGCGCGGCCGAGCGACAGCGCCAGCAGCGTCGTCAGCACCAGGTCGATGTACAGGAACTGGTAGTTGCCCAGGATAGAGAAGTACTGAAACAATACACAACTGTCAGACCCGGCACGTTTTATAGCTTCCGGAATGTCCAGTGGACCTGGTTAGTAAAGGTGACCAACTGTCCAATATCTTGGTCCAATATCATTGCGTCTCACGTACTCTTTCATTAAGCAAAACGTGAGTGAGACAAATACACGAATGTCCAGTGGACATGGTTAGTAAGGGTGACCAACCGTTTAATATCTTGGTCCAATGTCATTGCGTCTCACGTACTCTTTCATTAAGCAAAACGTGAGACAAATACACACTGGACAAAGAAACTGGACCACCCTAAACAGGAAATGCGCCGAAAGTGCTCAAATATAAAAAAGCGACAGAAAGACCAATGCGATGCGTGCGATTTGGATATAGACTTCTCTTCGGATTAGAGTAGAAATTCGTATGGATACTTACGTTCTATAATATGAGAATGGAGAAGAACTGTATGAGCGAATAGAGAGCCATGTATTTAAAGATCCGAGCGCGCATCTGCCCTTGAGCGCTAGTAGTTTGACGCAACGAATGTTCTGCTTTTGCGATTTAAATATAGACTTTATTCTCTTTATATTAAAGTACTAAATGGAATGGACACTTAGGTTATATAATATGAGAATGGAAAAGAACTGTATGAGCGAATAGCCATGTATTTAAAGATAGCGAAGCAAGTACTGAGCGCGCATCTGCCTTCGAGCGCTAGTAGTTTGACGCAACGAATGTTCTGCTTTTGCGATTTAAATATAGACTTTATTCTCTTTCTATTAAAGTACTAAATCGAATGGACACTTAGGTTATATAATATGAGAATGGAAAAGAACTGTATGAGCGAATAGCCATGTATTTAAAGATAGCGAAGCAAGTACTGAGCGCGCATCTGCCTTCGAGCGCTAGTAGTTTGACGCAACGAATGTTCTGCTTTTGCGATTTAAATATAGACTTTATTCTCTTTATATTAAAGTACTAAATCGAATGGACACTTAGGTTATATAATATGAGAATGGAAAAGAACTGTATGAGCGAATAGCCATGTATTTAAAGATAGCGAAGCAAGTACTGAGCGCGCATCTGCCTTCGAGCGCTAGTAGTTTGACGCAACGAATGTTCTGCTTTTGCGATTTAAATATAGACTTTATTCTCTTTATATTAAAGTACTAAATCGAATGGACACTTAGGTTATATAATATGAGAATGGAAAAGAACTGTATGAGCGAATAGCCATGTATTTAAAGATAGCGAAGCTTGTACTGAGCGCGCATCTGCCTTCGAGCGCTAGTAGTTTGACGCAACGAATGTTCTGCTTTTGCGATTTAAATATGTATAGACTTTATTCTCTTTATATTAAAGTACAAAATCGAATGAATACTTACGTTATATAATATGAGAATGGAAAAGAACTGTATGAGCGAATAGCCATGTATTTAAAGATAGCGAAGCAAGTACTGAGCGCGCATCTGCCTTCGAGCGCTAGTAGTTTGACGCAACGAATGTTCTCCTTTTGCGATTTAAATATAGACTTTATTCTCTTTATATTAAAGTACAAAATCGAATGGATACTTACGTTATATAATATGAGAATGGAGAAGAACTGTATGAGCGAATAGAGAGCCATGTATTTAAAGATAGCGAAGCTTGTACTGAGCGCGCATCTGCCTTCGAGCGCTAGTAATTTCACGCAACGAATGTTCTGCTCTTGCGATGTGAAGGGTGCCGCCACTGAAACAGAAATATTTAATGTAAAATCATAAATCTAGGGTCTTATAGATTTACAGACTGACGAAAATTAACGCATTCCTAGTATTACTGCTTTTCGTCTCTTCTACAACCGCCACTCATTTTAACTGTCATATTAACTGTCATTTCTAGTTTTATTATGTAATATTGTAGTCATGTGTTCTTTTATAATTTAGACGTAATAGTCCATGGCCCCGACGGAAGACCAGCGCTAGCCTTTAGGCTAGCACCTGCTGAGTCGGGACCATTTCGTGACCATGGTAGTATTACCTGTTGTTTTATCTATTAAGTTTTGTCACGAATAAAAACATTATATTCTATTCTATTCTATTCTAAATAAAAACCCTTTTTAAAAAGAGATTTATTTTCTTCAAACTCGGTAATAATAAAAACTGGCCAAACTTGGATATAAGTAAAAACATGTACGGACAAGTCATAGCTAAACGGACGCGCGAATGACAGCTAACTAATATAATTCCAAAATGATTCAAATACCTATCGGTTTGATATCAGGTGTACGTCCGAATTGGCGTGTATGCTCTTGCTGTATTCAGTTACCTGACGCGTCTGACGAAGGCTTACAATGATAAATTTTAATTGTGTATTCCTGCAAGCCTATTATGGATCGCTTTATCCACATTTATCCACGTGATAAAACAACTGTCACTTTTTAACTCTGCGGGATAGAAAGAGACGGACACCGTTTTATCACGCTGTCACGTAGACATATACGACCTGGATAGACTTCGGACAGAGAATTCACGATGTATGATTATATAGTCCTCCACATTGATTTCGATGACGGCGTCCTCAGCAATCAAGGGTTTTTCCTCTTATGAGCTCCTATGTGGTTGGCCAGGCCTTTGTTCTTAAAAACTCTGTCACATTCACGGCAGTAGAGTTGACCGGTTGTGTTGTACGTATACACGTAGGAGGGCTTAGGCCTTTCCTTGCGTAATTGGCGTTTTACGTCTAGTGTCGCGAGGTGGTTTTCCTCACTATGTGACTGAATGTAAGCCTTATACTTGTATATAAAGACTATGAATGGTGAATACCTGAGGCGTCGGCCTCAGACAGAGAGATGCCGACGTGCGCGGCCTTGACTTGACTATGTGACTATATGTAAGCCTTGTTACAAGTACATAAAGACTATCAATGGTCGATACCTGAGGCGTCAGCTTCAGACAGAGAGATGCCGACATTCGCGGCCTTGACTTGACTATGTGACTATATGTAAGCCTTATTACAACTACATAAAGACTGAATGGTGAATACCTGAGGCGTCGGCTTCAAACAGAGAGATCCCGATGTGTGATTACTATGTGACTAAATGTAAGCCATATTACAAGTATATAGAGACTATGAATGGTCACCTGAGGCGTCGGCCTCGGACAGCGAGATGCCGACGTGCGCGGCCTTGAGCGCGCCGCAGTCGTTGGCGCCGTCCCCGCACATGCCCACCACGCGGCCCTCGCCCTGCAGCGCCGTGATCAGCTGCGTCTTCTGGTCGGGACCGAAGCGGCCGAATACTATGCCTGGTTACAAAAACAACACGTAATTAAGTAACATTGGAGCTAAGAGACTAAAATCGATTTAAAAATGCCTCGTGATTTTGAATTTACGTTGCTTTGCAATTTATTCATACCAAAGCACAACTGCGGTGACATCTAAGGTTTACCTTACACGCAACACATACTCATAACAAGATCACTATAGAATTTAGATATTTGCATAAGTGAATCTCGCTAAATTATGTACATTTGAGTTAGCAAACGCGCCCATTTTAATTTGTTCAGAAATGAGAAGAACTTACATATTTTTAAAATTGGAATAGTCAGAACATAAAGATAATAAGAATAGTTATCATATCAGTCCAGACATCAATTGCTGGACATAAGCCTCCCAAAACGATTTCCACAACGACCACAACCGTTACAATGGCTGGTTTTAGTGTCACGCGGACCGTCCGTGCGGATCGCTCCGCACGGGACCAATATGTATTAAGTTCAGGAAGCGTTACAGAGTAAAGCTGACGGGTTGACGGACAGCTTTCTCATACATTTTAGCGGTGCGGAGCGATCCGCACGGACGGTCCGCGTGACACTAAAACCAGCCTAAAGCTGACGGATCCGCGCGGACGGTCGTCCGCGAACAGCTTTTTCATACAATTTGGCGGTGCGGAGCGATCCGCACGGACGGTCCGCGTGACACTAAAACCAGCCTAAAGCTGACGGATCCGCACGGACGGTCGTCCGCGAACAGCTTTCTCATACAATTTGGCGGTGCGGAGCGATCCGCACGGACGGTCCGCGTGACACTAAAACCAGCCTTACTCTGTAACGCCCCCTGAACTTAATAAATATTGATCCGGTGCGGAGCGATCCGCACGGACGGTCCGCGTGACACTAAAACCAGCCAATATCGTCATCTGGGCGCCATCAAGATTGGAGGGGCGTCTCCCGTGACATAGGCCTTTTCTGTTTTCTCACGTTAACAGGCAATGAGTACTAACCTCTGTTAAGTACAGTGGACATCATCTCAGGATAGTAATTCCGGATGACGGACCAAGTTTTCCCTTCCAACGCCAGCACATAGATGTCGCTAGCGAGCTTCGGCGGCCCGCCTTCCCCCACCACCTGGTAATAAACTATCTATAAGTAAACTAGCGATAATCAGCAAAGCTCCTTGTCAATGTATATGTGGTTTTTAGCTTTCAGATATATTTTATGATGATATGTATGCTACTTTTAAGATTGAGTCGACCGTCCAGTGGCGCCCTCATTAGGGGATTTGTGTTTTCTATGTGATATAATTTTATTTTAATTAATTTTCACGTTATCACCTAACGGAAAAACGTGCAGTTTGCAGTTTAGTTGATAAAACAAACAATAAGCAAAACAAAACTATGTGATCAAAACCAAAAAAAGTTGGGGAATCCGTAGGAAAACAATATTAACATAATGATTTATACAGACATTAATTGGTAATAAAAAAACACAATTCGTAATGAGGGCGCCACTGGACGGTCGACTCAGTCTCAAGGCCTTTTTTCTATCGCGCGGCAGCATAACACACTGTTCTGCAGTTTTCATACAATTACAGTTCTTAACACATCGACATAAGACTCACCTCCATACAGAGCGGCGGTCGCGTGTCGTCCGTCTGCTGATGGCCGACCGTGATGAGCACCAGTTTCTGGTGCGGCTGCACCATGAAGCAGCCTCGCGCCACGGACATCGCTGTCATTATGTTGTCACCTGCAACAAAAGTTAATTTTAAGCAGAGGTCGGACAAATTATCGCAAAACCATCAAAAATCATTTATATTTCAAAATAGGACAAGATTTATTAAACTCATATTATGTACACGGTATCATTATAAAATTTCCAGATAACTCAAAAACTGAAGTTCAAAATTGTTAAAAAAATTGTATCGTGTTCCATACCATATTTATTGCTGCGATAATTTGTCCGAACTCTGAATATAAGTCATAGATAATAGTAGTTTATGTGACAACTACGTAATGAAGGGCATTAAAATACGAGTATGGGTTTAAGAAACGAACGGAGTGAGTTTCATAAAAGGACCGCACGAGTGTTCTATTCATTCACCATTCTTGCCATGTCTGTCTAATTTTAGCTTGTCTGACTTCGAGTGTTCTCTTCTACATGTCGCATTTTTCAACCGATTCTTGTGAAATTTTGTAAATAGCGATCATTTTAAGGATTTTTTTGTCAATCCCATTTTTTTAAATTACCTGTGACCATAACCTGCTTGATGTCGGCCTCGTGCAGCTCCTTGATGACCTGCGTGGTCTCCGGCTTGAGGCTGTTCTGCATGACGAGGAAGCCGAGGAACGTCATGTCGCACTCGAGCCCCTCCCGCTTGACGCGCTGCGCGTCCACCCACTTCATCTTGCGGTCCAGCATGTCTCTGTCCCATTCTTACTGTATCTGACTCACTCTAACCACAGCGATGAGAGCGTGAGGCACTATTACCTGTGACCATGACCTGCTTGATGTCGGCCTCGTGCAGCTCCTTGATGACCTGCGTGGTCTCCGGCTTAAGGCTGTTCTGCATGACGAGGAAGCCGAGGAACGTCATGTCGCACTCGAGCCCCTCTCGCTTGACGCGCTGCGCGTCCACCCACTTCATCTCGCGGTCCAGCTTGTGTCTGTCCCATTCTTACTGTATCTGACTCACTCTAACCACAGCGATGATATCGTGAGGCACTAGTGGTGCATCTGTCACTTTTAACTATATGCGCGAAGCGCATATAAAGATGAGAGCGCGAGTAGTTATGATATATCTATCACTCTTAAAGCGATTAGAGCCCGAGGCACTAGCGCTAACAGCAAGTAACAGTGTTTATGTATTTTTTCAAAATGGCGTCGTGTAGACAGGGTACCATACCTGTGACCATAACCTGCTTGATGTCGGCCTCGTGCAGCTCCTTGATGACCTGCGTGGTCTCCGGCTTGAGGCTGTTCTGCATGACGAGGAAGCCGAGGAACGTCATGTCGCACTCGAGCCCCTCCCGCTTGACGCGCTGCGCGTCCACCCACTTCATCTTGCGGTCTAGTTTGCGGTGCGCGAGGCCTATGACCCGGAAGCCGTTGGAAGTGTAGTCGTGGAGGACAGAGCTGAAGTTCTCGGGCAGAGAGTCCGGGCTGCACATGCCGGCCACCTAAACAATAAAAAAAGGCATTTCTCAAATATGCTCGAAAATGCCAATGTGACAGTGCAGTCTGACAAAAAAGAGTAGAAATCAAAAAGTGGCAACACAGTAGGGTCGTCTCGTTTTCTTATATATATTGATTTG
Source organism: Cydia fagiglandana (assembly GCF_963556715.1). Lineage (NCBI taxonomy): Eukaryota > Metazoa > Arthropoda > Insecta > Lepidoptera > Tortricidae > Cydia > Cydia fagiglandana. Next base: position 19,997,671 of record NC_085938.1, read on the forward strand.
AAAGGGACGACACTACAGTATTGCCACTTTTTTGTCAAACTATACATGTTAAAGAGATAGGTAAAAGCGCTAGGGAGGGGCGGCTCCAAAAACTCGAAATTTTGTGTGACGTAATTAATGGATGATGCCTAAGACCCATTTCATATTATGTTGCAAAAATTCATCGCATTCATTCATTGCGTCTCACTCCCTCATTGAAGCAAAATGTGAGACGCCATACACATTAGACAAAGAAATTGGATAGGTGCAGTTGAAAAATGTCGTCATGAAATAAAAGTCATCGGCATATGCTGAGTGGCATCCATTTTGGTGTCTTGTACGAGAATAAGATGTATTATTGGTTAAGCATGTATTTCAACACCAAATAAACCATTTCTATTCTATTCTATAAAAATTTACCTTCTCCGGGGCCCCCTTGACGAAGTAAACCATCTGCGGTTGTCCCAGAACGCGGGCGATGACGCCCATCGATTGCTGCGACGAGGAGAAATGGAACCGCCGTAACAGACCCACCTGCGAAAGAAATGGATGTAAAGGTTCGACCTTATTGAAGAGCGTTAAGGTCGGTTTTCCTAGGATAGCGGTGCCGTCATATAGCGGCCGTCTCCATACTAAATGATACGGCTAAATATGGATGTCGTAGTATTTGTATGGAGACGGCTGCTATACGGCACCGCTATCCTAGGAAACCAGAGCATTACGGCGCCGTGAGTTCAGGTACTTCTCCGAACGAAGCTCGCTAAGCACAGAGGGCCTACCGCGAACCACGTTCGACGTCTTGGCTCCCTGTCACACTTACGTACGAATTTACAAGTGCGACAGAGAGGCAACACGTTGAACGTGGTTCGCGATAGGCCCTCTGAGCGGACGGCCGTGCGTGCCCGGATATCATTGTTATTCAATAGGTACGAAGAGGGAACGGAATTATATGGTTGGCATAAAACGATATAATACCGGTTTCTCTTGACTTTCGAATACTCTCAGTGAAACTCGTTGTCATACGTGAATGAGATAGCGATACTTACTCCTTCTATCTTGCTTCGATATTCTCAATTTAACCTGTTAATTTCGTTCCACGAAAACGGAAGGTGAACGAATTTGGCATGAATCAGTATCTCAATAGAACAGTTCTTTAACCGGTAACTGCAAACAGTAACGAAATCATTTTCGTTCCCGGGTGAATAAGAAACCGCGTTAAAAAATAAAACGGTTTCCGAGCCCTGAAAAGGTTATAAGTATTGTTCCTGACATTCTACTACAGCGGTCGGCAACCTTTTAGCAGCCAAGGGCCATATAGTAGTTAACGAAGATGACGCGGCCCGCACTTTGGTAATATTTGTGACTTTAGCTGACATTGTCGTTCGTCAGTATTACATATAAAATCGCCAGTTAGGCTCGCGGGCCGCTGGTTGTCGACCGCTGTTCTACTAAATAAATATAGTTATTCACCTCATACGGCATCTCCATGGTGAGAGGATCGTAGTTGTCCAGGTCTTGCAGCTCGTTCTGCGCTGACTTGGGCTTCACGATCGCAGGTGTTAGGTTGTCGTAGCGTGTGTTTTCTGGACCTGGCTCCTCGAGCACCTGGAGAGATAATAATATCTAGTTATTTTAGGAATAATATCTAGTTTAGTTTTCTAAACATACATTTAACAATTAGGCTTCACTAAAATTATATTATATCATAGGAAAAATAACTGAAGATGGATAATAAATAACATTAATAACGGAAGAAGGTTAGGTACTTTATTATAGATTAGGACTAATTATGTAAAAGGAACTCACCCACTGCGTGAATTCAAACATCTTGAGATCGAGCGGGTCGCCCTTTAGCTGGCCCTGAAAATAATTACTAAGCTTAATGCTGTTGTTCAACGTTGGTAAAACCGTTCAGCGGAAGGGAGTAGCGCCTCCTTTTCATTACTATGCACCACTGACTAGCATATTTATTATACTACTACTACTTCGCTGGCTCAGCGACCCGAAGTGGATCTTGGCCTCCGACACTAGATTGCGCCATTCGTTCCTTTCCTGAGACAAGACATGAGGATGGCTCTTGGAGAATGAGGAGAAACGTGGAGGTTGAAGAACTGGTGGGCGAGCCCAACATCATCGGCGAGAGCAAGGCTGCTCGACTTCGCTGGCTCGGCCATGTGGAGAGGATGGGAGAGGATCGTGCGACCAATAGAGCTTATCTGGGGCGACCAACTGGGAGACGTCCGGTCGGAAGGCCTAGGTACCGATGGATCGACGAGGTCCAGAAAGACCTGTGTGGCATGCAAGCGTCTGAATGGCGTCAGATCGCACAGGAAAGGATAGTTTATTATAGACAGTAAATATTGTAAATAGTATACTTGGATACTAGTAAGCGAGTGCTTGTATGAGCGGACTGCGGGGTGGAAGCGCTGTCACTTCGACCACGGTGCGGCCGAAACGTTCTCCTAGCTGACTGGTGACGTCACCGAGTACGCTAGTCTATATATGGATGTTTAGGGAGCGGTAGGGGGCAGCGCCGCTTATGCTTTGATATCTGTCCCCCAACTGATAAACCGAGTTCAACCTTTATGTAACTCCTGTACCTGGATGCTAGTAAGAGAGTGGCAAGAAGCGAGTGCTTGTATGAGAGGACTGCGGGGTGGAAGCGCTGTCACTTTGACCACGATGCGGCCGAAACGTTCGCCTGACTGGTGACGTCACCGAGTACGCTAGTCTATATATGGATGTTTAGGGAGCGGTAGGGGGCAGCGCCGCTTATGCTTTGTTATCTGTCCCCCAACTGATAAACCGAGTTCAACCTTTATGTAAATACTGTACCTGGATGCTAGTAAGAGAGTGGCAAGAAGCGAGTGCTTGTATGAGAGGACTGCGGGGTGGAAGCGCTGTCACTTCGACCACGATGCGGCCGAAACGTTCGCCTGACTGGTGACGTCACCGAGTACGCTAGTCTATTATATGGACGTTTAGGGAGCGGTAGGGGGCAGGGCCCCGTTATGCTTTGATATCTGTCCCCAAACTGATAAACCGAGTTCAGCCTCTGCGAGCCTAGTATATAGTGTAAATACTGTACCTGGATGCTAGTAAGGGAGTGGCAAGAAGCGAGTGCTTGTATGAGCGGACTGCGGGGTGGAAGCGCTGTCACTTCGACCACGGTGCGGCCGAAACGTTCGCCTGGCTGATGAGGCAGCACTGAGTATAGGTCCAGACCGTCTTCCGTGAGGGTTCCTGTCTGAAATATAACATTTGTTTAGGAATTATATGTTCGACGTCAAAATTACTCATATTTTTGTCCTTGAGGATAACATTTGTAACTAAATTAATGCCCCTTCCCCTCCCTCTTGGACGCTCTTGAATGGGTAAGGTACTTAAAAATTAGGGATGGTCATCGAAAGATTTTGAATGACACGAAAAAGCAGCTAACATTGATATCTTTTATTTTATACCTTTAAATGAACCATTCTTGTATAGGTATTTATTTATATATATTTCGGGGATCTCGGAAACGGCTCTAACGATTACGATGAAATTTGCTAAATGGGGGTTTTCAGGGGCGAATAATCGATCTAGCTACGTCTTATCTCTGGGAAAACGAGCATTATTGAGTTTTCATATGTTTTCCGAGCGAAGCTCAGTCTCCCAGATACATATTTCGAAGATACATATTTGTAACTTTTGTATTCTACTCGTTTAAATTTTTTTTGTAATACAATTTCTAACAACGAAAACTAGTACCAGACATAGATTCATATGAATTTAATGCAAAATGTCGTTTAAAAATGAGAGTGTATATAACTTCCGACTGTATGCCGGCGGCTAGGTTCTTGGAACTTTTGAGCGTAGCGAGGAACTAAAAACATTTCTCTACCTTATCAAAGCACATGACTTGAAGCTTCCCGCAGATGATGATCCTCGGCGGCGATACGCAGAAGATTTTGTTTCTGCGTAACCGTTGCTGACTGTACACGATGCCGGCAGTCATCGCGGCGGGCAGAGCCGGGGGCACGACTATGGTTATGATGTCGAGTGTACGGAGCACTATGGTTTCTGCGTGGCTCTGTTGACAAGAAAATATGACAGTAGTTTTAACAAGTAAACATTACCTATTGTACACAGCGACAGAATATAAATATATATACATGAATATCTCAATACATTTTAGACTTCAATAAACGGTTCATACATATTTATTTGACACCAGTATCTGACTCAAATTTTAGATCTGAACTCCTTGAGGTTACAGACTCTCCTACAAATTTTGATGAGTAGGAGCAATGATTAATAAAGAGTCAAAAAAGATCCAATTGACACTCATTTAAAGGCCGGCAAACGCACTTACAATCCCTCCGGTCCGGTGTTGCACTTACGCCTCTCTGTAAGTACAGCCAGATGGAATACCCCATGCCTATAGCGGCGATGCAGAACATGAAGATGACGAACTTCACCGCGTCCTTGTAGAACTGGAAGTCGAACTTCTTCGGGAAGAGGATACTCTTGTTCAGCTCACCTGCTCCCACACAGCTGTCTCGTTCACGCTCAGTGAGAGAGTGAGAGAACCTGACGTATAGATACTTACGCCTCTCTGTAAGTACAGCCAGATGGAATACCCCATGCCTATAGCGGCGATGCAGAACATGAAGATGACGAACTTCACTGCGTCCTTGTAGAACTGGAAGTCGAACTTCTTCGGGAAGAGGATGCTCTTGTTCAGCTCACCTGCTCCCACACAGCTGTCTCGTTCACGCTCAGTGAGAGAGAGAACCTGACGTATAGATACTTACGCCTCTCTGTAAGTACAGCCAGATGGAATACCCCATGCCTATAGCGGCGATGCAGAACATGAAGATGACGAACTTCACTGCGTCCTTGTAGAACTGGAAGTCGAACTTCTTCGGGAAGAGGATGCTCTTGTTCAGCTCACCTGCTCCCACACAGCTGTCTCGCTCACGCTCAGTGAGAGAGAGAACCTGACGTATAGATACTTACGCCTCTTTGTAAGTACAGCCAGATGGAATACCCCATGCCTATAGCGGCGATGCAGAACATGAAGATGACGAACTTCACTGCGTCCTTGTAGAACTGGAAGTCGAACTTCTTCGGGAAGAGGATGCTCTTGTTCAGCTCACCTGCTCCCACACAGCTGTCTCGTTCACGCTCAGTGAGAGAGTGAGAGAACCTGACATATACAGATACTTACGCCTCTCTGTAAATACAGCCAGATGGAATACCCCATGCCTATAGCGGCGATGCAGAACATGAAGATGACGAACTTCACCGCGTCCTTGTAGAACTGGAAGTCGAACTTCTTCGGGAATACGATGCTCTTGATCAGCTCGCCTGCTCCCACATAGCTGTCTCGCTCACGCTCACGCTGTGAGAGTGAGAGAACCTGACGTATAGATACTTACGCCTCTCTGTAAATACAGCCAGATGGAATACCCCATGCCTATAGCGGCGATGCAGAACATGAAGATGACGAACTTCACCGCGTCCTTGTAGAACTGGAAGTCGAACTTCTTCGGGAAGAGGATGCTCTTGATCAGCTCGCCTGCTTCCGCACAGCCGTCTCGCTCACGCTGACGCTGTGAGAGTGAGAGAGAGAACCTGACGTATACAGATACTTACGCCTCTCTGTAAATACAGCCAGATGGAATACCCCATGCCTATAGCGGCGATGCAGAACATGAAGATGACGAACTTCACTGCGTCCTTGTAGAACTGGAAGTCGAATTTCTTCGGGAAGAGGATGCTCTTGATCAGCTCGCCTTTGGCCGTGTAGAAGCCTGTGCGGACTACTTTGGCTAGCACCTGAGGAAAAACAAGTTACTGTAAAATAATAGTCAATGGGGTTGGTAACTTTCAAAGGTTTGCATAGATGGCGCCATCATAACTTGTCCCTTTTTCTATGAGATTTGGCTTAAAGGGCCTGGCATCCAGAGCATAAAATTCCATTCAAAAAACAAAAAAATTACACAATCCTAGGGATTAACAGAGCCATCTATGCTGGCGCCATCTGCTAAATACTTCGACCGGCCAACCCCATTGTGCAACGAGGGAGGTAAGTGAAATATTGTAAACGAGAGTCTATATATTCACGACAGCTGCAGATTTTTATCACAATCCATAAATCTCGCGGGAACGTTATTGGTCTTTGTCCTTCAGTACACCAGCATGAAATAAGATCTTTTTCAAGCAAATGTGATGAAAAAATCTTAAATATTTTATCCTTTTGTTAATCTATAAATCGTCAGGTGACAAGCAAAAGTCACTAATTACTAAAAAAAATTGAAACAAAAATCAACCTTCTTTTAGTACTCATATGGTTCACTATGGCTATGAACTGGTGGTGGTACTTAGAGTACTTAGTGACTTTTGCTTGTCACCCGACGAAATGACGGTAGACACTTTTGACGTGTAGTTTCCGAGGTTTACGATGACACGCGTCGCACGATAAACCTGGCATTCAAAGGGTTAATAATAAACACAAAGGTCTTCGTTTGGTTTATAATTATTTCCGTAAATTCATATAATCTTCAAATCTCGACTTAACATGAACAAGGTTCAAACTCGAACTAACCTGATTGTTGCCATAGAACCGTGTCTGTATAACGTGGGTGCCAGCGAACAAGGTGTGCCTTTTGTGACCTTCGGTGGAGTAGATTTCTTGGGATGGGCAGGGCGGGCCTTTCATTACTGGTACACTCTCGCCTGAAACAAAATTTTAATTATTATAAACTGGCAAAACATAATCTCAAAAAAAAAACAACCCCCAATCATATGTTGAAAACAAAGAGCTTTCAAGAGCTTAGCTTATTTAGACGTGTCGCGTTCACCACGCTCATTCACTCACTCAGTTCATTCACTCACCTGTGAGCATGCTCTCGTTGACTACGCAGTTCCCCGTCAACAACATAACATCGAACGGCATGACGCAGCCATCAGGTGGTAGTATAAGCACGTCGCCGGGGACTAGTCTGTTCGCGTTCACTACGCTCATTCACTCACTCTCTCAGTTCATTCACTCACCTGTGAGCATGCTCTCGTTGACTATGCAGTTCCCCGTCAACAACATAGCGTCACACGGCATGACGCAGCCATCAGGTGGTAGTATCAGTACGTCGCCGGGAACTAGCCGGTTCGTGTTCACCATGCTCATTCACTCACTCAGTTCATTCACTCACCTGTGAGCATGCTCTCGTTGACTATGCAGTTCCCCGTCAACAGCATAGCATCGCACGGCATGACGCAGCCATCAGGTGGTAGTATTAGTACGTCGCCGGGGACTAGTCGACTCGCGTTCTCCACGCATTCTTCTCGGCCGGCGCGGGACGGACGC